>NW_020438939.1:861722-904040 GCF_000699045.2 Agrilus planipennis
AATAAAAACATATATTCTCTGAAAATTATAATTCAATTTATTTATACCAAAATTTAAAAAAAAAAAGTTTATATCTAACTGTACTAAATAAAGGAAAATAGTAAAGCAAATATTTTGAAGTAAAATTTTATTTCAATATATTTACTTCTACCAAAACTAATAAATAATGCGGAAATATATTTTGGCTTTCGACCAGGTATTATTTCAATATTCCTGGACAATGACAAAAATAGCCCACTTTTCATCACGTTTCAGTCTTGTAAAAGATGAAAAACACCGAAAAACGTCATTTTTTCGACCAGGTGGATAAGTTAATTCCAACTTCCTTTTACGACAAATATTTTAAATAATTTACAAATGTATTAACGAGTAATGGACGTTCTCCAAAACTACTCATTCGATTCCTAAAATTCTTTCACCAATACATAGAATAGATCTTAAGGGTAAACATAGATTATTTATTATTTCGTTAAAATAAAAAAGATTTTCGTGGGGGACAATTTTGTAAGGTATGTAGACGACAAAAACGGTCAAAGAATGCGTTTCCTACGAACGTTGCCTTGATGGTAAGAGATATACAGACATAGCATAACGTTTACCGAACATACAAATTACACATTTCCTTGTCTTTTTTTCATTTTATGTCGCACAAGCAAAAATGTTTAATTAGGTGAACATGTCTTTTCAAACATGTTTATATGAAAATATCACCTGCTTCTCTAGATTTTTTGAACAAAACGCAACTCTCGTCTTAAAATTTATTGTACTTATATTACTTATGTATCTATATGTGAAGTTCATAAACTGATAAAAAATATTAAGCGGGAGATGAAGCGGGAACAGGTCGTATAAGTATAATAAAAATGAAGTGCTTCCCACATTGTGGTTACCATGGTCTGTCTGATATGTTTATTACATTAAACGAAGTAGGTGGTGAAGTGATTCCCCGAAGGATGCAGGTAGCTTTTGTAAGTTTTCCCTTTTAATAATTTGAGTGTGAAGAAGTGTACACGTAAACCCAAAAATCCGGATAGAATACAATTAAATAAAACAAATAACGGAATTAAGAGTTCCTGTGCCATTTAGCTATTGCATCTGCTCTTACCAGACCAATAATTACATTTTCGGCTCTACTGACCCACACAACAAAAGCAAAACGCAGGAAGAAGGCTGAGAGTGCATATAATAGAACACACGACTCCTGTGCAATACTCGAATAAGATTTTCGAGGGTGAGCTTGTATAATTTGGGGTGAATATCGAATGAATAAGGAGGTACAAACGAGTGCGTCTACAGCTGTTTATTTTTGAAACCTGGCGTGTGCTAGAGCACTAACATACGACATTAATAAAAATTACTTAATAATAAACAGTATTCAATTAATTTTGAAATTATTAAAAATAAAATTTTCCTGTATTTTAATTTTGACATCTTAAATTGTTAATGTATTATAAAAATAATAAAAAGTATCTACTCTTTTTAAAGCATTAACTGTTTAATAATAAAAATAAAGGAATAATGAACTAACCACAACCACGGCAGGTCCAATCCCTGACCTAAATTACCCATTCAATTACCTGCTTGTAATAAAATAAATAAAAAAAACCTTAATAATAAGATTGAAGATAAGTATAACGCAGTTACTCGATTTAAAAAACTATTACAATTTCATGACTCACACATTAATTCAGTAGGTTAAATAACACAATACACATAGTCAACTCCTTCCAATACCTGCTAATTAGTCAGATAACCAACGCCTTATTTTTCACAATTAAAAAACATGATATAAATTGTTTAATTTGGATAGTTCGGTAACAACAACTATTCAACAAAAAACACGTTTTATGTTATCCACTGAAAAATTTACCTACAAACCAAACACCTATGCGGTTAACGCCCTAGAAGTATACATGATTTCCTACCTGTGATATTATTGTAATCAACTCCCGCGTGAAGGTGGGTTTGTTTATATACATTCCATGTAAACTTGTGTTAGAAAATTCACAGCCTTTTATAGTACCGTTATCACTTTATCAGTATTTCTTATCACTACTATCATTTCGTTCACAGTCGCGAACGCTTAACAGGTTGTTTTTTAACAATCAAATTCACATAACACGAAACCACGGCAACCCAACTCGTACACGTTCGTAACGTACAATAATCACACAAACTACCAAATTCAGATGCACGGCTCAATTGAACTACAGCACTACTATTGCAGTACTACTGGGAAAATGCCGAATGAGAGAACAGAAATAAATCCGAAAATTAACGAAAATGCACGACAGCACTTCGCCAAGTTTATCAATAGTCAGTAAGTACGAATAAATGAACATAGGTGGATACTAAAATTTAATTCTATGACCTATGTCTATATTTCTTTAATCTATGGCCTAAAACGATTAAAACTTAACCACTAATAAATTAACCCCAAAAATTAAAAAAAATATAACAGCAAAGCATTTGAAAACGACATTTTATTAAACGATGAAGTAACAAAAACGTATTTAAATAAAAATAATGTATAATACACTTTACAAGAAAAAAAATACCCTTAATAGCTCACAAGAATAAATATAGCAACTACTGCCTTTTTTTACTACTTTTACTGGTTTTTTTTGTTTGATGTTGACCCTGTCCAGCCAAAAAGTTTGATACCAGATCCGTCATTTCAGGCATTTCAAACTTAGTTAAACTTTGCACTTGTTCAAGTTCTTTCCTAGTTTCTGGGTCATTCAACATTTTGGGCAAAACCATAAGAAACACAAGAGGCAAAACCATCATCAATACCATTGGACTAAATAAGAAATCGGTTATTCTCCATTGTTCTCTTATTTGAAAATATTTTGTTCTTCCAATTGGCTTCAATTTCAATGGATATGGTAGTTGAATCACTAAAGATGTCTGAACATGATTAACTTTTCTAGCACGGAATTTTCCCTTTGTGTTTATTTCTACCCTGACAGGTTCATAAGTGTATTCAGAATTTAAAACTTCCAAAATGTATGAACCAGAAGGAATATTATGAATGACAAAGCTTCCATCTTCTTTAACAAAACCTACACACATGATTAACAAATAGCCTAACATTGATGATAAAAAAAACAAATAATTACCAATATATTCCCCTCCATTAACAATTATTCGTGTATTGGCTTGCCAATTTGGACGACTAAACAAGACATCCGGAGGGTACACCTTTCCTTCAATTGTATACAACCGATGTATTTCAATTTCTTCATTGCTTTCATTCGTAGCAATAATTGAATTAATAAAAATCGGTAATAATAACGGGACTAAAAGCAATTCTTTACCTAACATTTTCTTTTTGTCTACTTTGAAAGTTATTTATTAAAGATGACAAAACTATTAAAACTGTCAGTGGTGGTGACTGATAACCATCTGGTGACAACGGCAAAAAACAATAATTTAAATTTTACTAATAAATTGTGCGTCGTTTGCGGGTCCTAAATATGTAAATAGCGCAATTGTGGGTTCCTTAGTTTTGTTAAAAAAGAGGAAAATTGTTTCGGGTGCAGATGAAGTAGCTTTTAAATAAATCGACATTGAATTTTCATCTGCACCCGAAACAATTTTCCTTTTTTTTACAAAAGTAATGGATACACAATATGATTCATAAATATCTAAAACCCGCAAACCACACGCATTCTAGTGGTAAAGTTTAGATCAATGAATTATTTATATCGGGTGCCAGTTCACACGACTGAGAAAACAAACGATACGGTGGTGGTTTTCTCTATGGTGAAAGTTTAGCTGTTTACCTTAGATCTATGCTATTTACCACTGTTTACAGATTTCATAGACCGATTAACACAATTTAAAATCCTAAAATCCGTTGGCAGTTCGGGGTTGTTATATCGTAATTTTTTAACAATATTTCATGTTTTCCTTTCGAATTTCGCAGTGATTTTGCTCAGTTAATTGATCTGATAATTATCATGTACATTAAATCAATTGTATTGGATGGATTTAAGTCTTACGGCCAAAGAACAGAAATTCACGACTTTGACCAACAATTTAATGCTATAACTGGCTTAAATGGCACTGGTAAATCAAATGTACTTGATGCAATATGTTTTGTACTGGGAATCTCAAATTTGAGTCAGGTATTTTAGTACAATTCGCCTATCAAAATGGTAAATATTCATCATTGTTTTTACAGGTTAGAGCTTGTTCATTACAAGATTTGATTTACAAAAATGGTCAAGCAGGTGTTAATAAAGCAACAGTATCAATTACATTTGATAACAGAAATCAAAATCAAAGCCCGCCAGGCTTTGAAAACTTTAATGAGATTACTGTAACAAGACAAGTTGTAATGGGTGGTAAAAATAGATACATGATAAATGGAACAAATGTTCACAATAAAAGAGTTCAAGATCTGTTCTGTTCTGTACAATTAAACGTTAATAATCCACATTTTCTTATTATGCAGGGAAGAATTACAAAAGTACTAAATATGAAGCCCCCAGAGGTAACCATATATTAATGATTGAATAATCTAATAATGAGCATTGATCTATTTTAAAGATACTGTCAATGGTTGAGGAAGCAGCTGGCACAAGAATGTACGAAAATAAGCGTCAAGTTGCAAAAAAATTACTCGAGAAAAAGGATGCTAAGTTATTACAATTGACTGAATTAATGGCTAAGGAAATCGGCCCAAAGTTAGAAAAACTTAAAGAAGAAAGAAAAGTCTATTTGGAATATCAGCGAATAGAACGAGAATTGGAACATATGAATGCACTATATCTTGGTTTTCAGTATTTTGCAACACAAAGGGCTTCTATTAACTCGCAACAAGCTCTTGAAAAGGAACAATCTAAACTACATAAAATGCAGGATGAAATAAAAAATAATGTCGCCATTGTTAAAGATTTGGAAAAGGAGATTGAAGATATGACAAAACTATTAAAAGATGTAAGTTAACATACAAGCAATGATTAGCAGATAACATTACTTTTATAGAAAGCTGATTCAAAACTGCAAGAGTTAGAAGTAGAACTAAGAGCAAAAGAGAAGGAGGAGGCCAAAGCAAATGCTGCAGAAAAATCATTGAAAGATAACATAACAACTGAAGAAAAAAACATTAAACAGCTTCAAAAGGTACACTTTAACTTTTTATACAAGTACAGATTTTTTGTAGCTTATTACTTATTACAGAATCTCAAAGATGATGAATCTGCACTCAATACAAAAGAAAAAGAACTCTCACAAGTACAATCACTGTTTGAAAAATTGAAAAATGATGATGTAGAAGACAATGAGGCATTTGCATTGTCTCAGAGAAAATATGAAGCAATTTGTGCAGGAATGGAAGTAAATGAATCAGGTGAAGCAGAGACACTGCAGGAACAACTAATGAATGCCAAACAAGAAGCAACTGAAGCTAGTGTTAAAATTAAGGAGACAAATATGCAATTGAAACACTTTCAAGAAGTGATTCAAGTATGTAATTCAAAAATTAATATTAACACAATGATTTATCTTAAGTTGTTTTTTTAAGGAAAAAACTAAAACAAGAATTTCTAATGTAGCCGAATATGAACGTGATAAAATTACGTTGGAGAAAATGCAAAAAGAAGTTCGGTCTTTGGAAAATTCACTAGAGAAATTAAAATTTTCAGAAGAAAAATTACAAGAATGCCAGACATCTCGAAAAAATTTAATTCACGAAGTTCGTAGGATGGGAGAAAAGATAGAAAGATTTGAAGCCCAAAATCCGTATGCCACCATTAATTATACAGACCCGGAACCAAATTTCAATCGGAGTAACGTTAAAGGAGTAGTTTGTCGTTTAATCAACTTAAAAGATAATGCAACAGCTACTGCAATAGAAACTGCAGCAGGGGGGAAGGTAATTTTTTTTAATACAATGAGTTTAAATTATTTAAACATTTTTTATATATGTAAATGGTAAATATTCATTTCATCATTTAAGATTCTTCAATTTCTTTGTAGTTGTATAATGTCGTTGTTACCAACGATGTTACTGGTAAAAAACTATTACAAAAAGGAAATTTACAAAACAGAACCACTTTCATTCCATTAAATAAAATTCAAGGCGGTCAAATCGATAATGCAACTGTTCAATATGCCCAAAAATTGGTAAGATTTTATGAAGTAAATGTTAAAAAATCAATCCTATGTACATGTAGTTTTGTCTACATCTATAAGTTGTAATCTGGCTTAAATACATAAATTATACAAATATTTAATAGCAATTCGGAAGTAATCTTACATAGGTCACAGGTGTATGTACCATATATCAAATTAAAGGTCACCGCATTCTACGTTAATTAAAAAGAGAATGCTGTAGTTTGATTCCTTTTCTTTAAAATAAAGTGACTATCGGTCGATTGTTGACCACCAACAGTACTATTTTTTTAATGTAAAAAAGTATTTATACAGGTTGGAAAAGACAACGTTCAAACCGCTTTATCACTGGTAACATATGATAAAGAATTACAACCTGCTATGGAGTATGTGTTCGGAAACGTATTCGTTTGTAAGGACCTCGATACGGCCAGAAAAATAACTTTCAACGATAGAATACGACGCCGGTGTGTTACATTGGAGGGAGACGTTACAGATCCAGGAGGCACGTTGAGTGGTGGAGCACGACAGAAAGGGCCTTCTGTACTATTACAACTTCAAGGAATAAAAGAAATTGAGGTGAAAAAGTATAATTTTATGTAAAAACCTTTGTATTATTTTTTAACGTTTTTAGGCTTCTTTAAAATGCAAAGAAAACGAACTAATGAAGATTGAAAACGAAGTAAAGAAAATGCTGATATTCCAAGAACAGTTTGCAACACTATCCCAACAACTAGAATTAAGACAGCATGAATTGGGTGTTGTTCAACAAAGGTTTCAGCAAACAGCCCATCATCAACAGCAGGTTGAAATAAACGAATTACAAAATAAGATTGGTAAGCTTTTTAAAAATAAATGTGTTTAACATTTCCAGTAAGACTTATTATGTATTAAAACGTCAAAACGTAATAAACTTTAGGTGAAATGAAGGAAACAATAAAGCAGTACAAAGAAATAGAAGCAAAAGCCTTACATAAGGTCAAGGAAATTGAAAACAAACTTAAAGATTCCAAAGGACATAAAGAAAGAGTTCTCAAGGAAGCAGAAAAAGAGATGAACACTTTAAAAAAGAAAGCGGATAATAGTCGAAAAAATTGGAAACTGAGGGAACAAGAATATGAGACACTCAACGTCGAAATAACAGAATTAAAGAAAAGTTTGGAAAGTGTTCAGCAACAACTTCAAACGGCTGAAGAGCGTTTAAACCAACTTAAGAGTGACTACGAAGAAGCCCAAAAAAAATCACGCAGTTTAAAGGTACTTGAACAGCAACTGATTCATAATTGTATTACTTTCCTTTCATTTTTCTTTTTTTTTTTTCTAAGGAAACTGTTACTAAATGTCAGCAAGAATACAAAGCAGAAAAGAGCGCTATGGTGGAAAGAAATAAAGAAATCCATAAAAAGAATTCAAAAAAGGAAGCTTTACTTGCCCAAAACACTGAACTTGAATTGGAAATAAAAAAAATGCAACATGAACTGAAGAAACTAAAAGATGAATATGCAATGGCTAAAGCAAGGGTATGAACTTTAAAAAAAATTTTTTTTTATTTATTTCAAATCATATAATGCATTATTTCAGGAAGAAGATATTTCAAAGAAGGTAAAAACAAACTGTGGAAATCTTAAAGAAGCTGAAAGCCTCACAGATAAAGAAGCAGATGANTTTTTCCCATATTAGAGGATGCCTTTGGCATCAATCGGATATACGAGGGTGGATTGATAAGTTTCCGGCCTGACCAAGAAAAACAAGGTTTTTAAAAAAAATTTTTTTTTATTTATTTCAAATCATATAATGCATTATTTCAGGAAGAAGATATTTCAAAGAAGGTAAAAACAAACTGTGGAAATCTTAAAGAAGCTGAAAGCCTCACAGATAAAGAAGCAGATGAATTGGAAAGGAAAATAAGAAGCTATCAAGATAAAAGGGGCAAGTTAGGGCGCACAGTAAATGCAAAAGCACAAAGTCTTTTTGAACATGAAGAAAAACAAGTAAATCAAAAATAAAAAGGACTTTTAATGATGCCAATTTAATTTATTCTATTCCCTTGTTACAGTTCAACTTACTTGTAAAGAAGAAAAATATTGTGGAAATTGATAAAAGAAGAATTGTTTTGGTAATGCAAGATTTAGACAAAAAGAAGAAAGATGCACTTATGCTGGCCTGGGAACAAGTGAGCAAGGACTTCGGCTCAATTTTCGGGACACTTTTGCCTGGTAGCAACGCCAAATTGCAGCCTCCAAGAGGCCAATCGGTATTAGACGGATTGGAAGTAATTATTTATTTATATAATAAAATAACTTTTTCATTTCATTTTCCTATTTTTCAGGTAAAAGTGAGTTTAGGAGGTGTTTGGAAAGAAAGTTTAAGCGAATTAAGTGGTGGCCAAAGATCTCTTGTTGCACTTTCATTAATTTTAGCTATGTTACTTTTCAAACCCGCCCCCCTGTACATTTTAGATGAAGTAGATGCCGCGTTGGACCTTTCCCATACTCAAAATATTGGTCACATGCTCAAGACTCATTTCAAACAGTCACAGGTAAAAAAAATTAAAAAATACTGTAAAATGTTGATCAGAGAATGATAGATAGAATAAATGGGCGATTTCGAAGTCAAATAACTCATTGGTTTCTAATTATATCTTACATCAAACGAAACTCTATTTCATGTGTAATTGATAAATTTACGTTAAGCTAGAATGTAGGCATTAGAACAACTTTCTTGCACCAAAAACTACTACTAATTAAAAACTATCTAAAATTTTACTTACCTTTTTCAGTTTATTATTGTTTCATTAAAAGATGGAATGTTCAACAACGCCAACGTACTCTTTAAAACCAAATTCGTAGATGGAGTTTCTGCAATAACAAGAACGGTAAACAGAAACTGAAAAGATCACTGTCACATCACATTTCTGCTTTTAAATGTTAAGTTATTACTGTAATATAATTATTTTAAACTACACTTTACAAATATTTTTATACTGATGATAATACATATTAGAGTAGGAAAGTTAGTTGTTTTACTTTAAAGATAATCGGGAATATGTATATGCATAAAAATTATTCTCAGACATATATATTTAAAAGGTATTATTTATACTTTATATTTTAGGTAACACAGAAGTATTTCTTATATCTAGCATATAAAAAATGAACTAATCATCTACGTGTATTATGATTCTTTGTGTCGGATAAAAAATTAATAATTTACTCGGTGCGATTGCGATCATATATACAGACTAGTTAGAAATATAAAAAAATAACAAAAAAGACATTTAAGTAAAATCTAATAAAAAAGACATAATCACAGTCACTATTTCTATCACTCAAATAAGTAATTATAAAACGGTAAAAGACCTGAGCGTTTTTTTATATATATTTCATCAGCCTGAATATCAACTTGATAATTAAAAACAAAAAATTAAACTCGAGGGAACAAACAGATCTTAAAGCAGTTATAAATAAAAATTTGGATTAAATACGTACAACTATTTGAGTTTATTCTTTAATTTTCGAAATGGGTATTTCGATTTTCGTTTCATACATATTTGGTTGAAAAACCAATTAAATTTTTCTTTCGACTTAACCAATCGACCGCCTTTTGAGCAACAGGCTTTGGGTCTGTTAGAGCCTTAGCAGCACTCTGAAATTTGTCTTCATTTCGCCTTAAATACATTAGTGCGTCCATTTCGAGTTGCTCAATTTTGTGTGGATCAGTTTCGACCATGCTTAACATTTCTGTGAGGTAAGGATTAAAACGATAATATACATCCCCTGACAAGAGGTCGTTTAACATCGTATGAACTCCTAAAATAAAAGAAATACATTAACATTACATTAAAGGCGACCTTGAATAAGCAAACCTGATGTCAACGATTTGAAAATTAGAGAATCAATATAAAAAACTGGAATGCATATCCTCTTAAATTTTCATGAATACTATTGTAAAATTGGAATTAACTATTTAGAAATGTATATCATTAGTGATTACAGTACCATAGACTGATATAATTGTACATTAATGTAAAATATGTGGGTTAATTTCGTGAATTACTATGCAAAATTTTAAATTTCTGTGTTGTATATTTTCTAAGAAAAACCGCTGTAATAGAAGGAAAGCATGTTAGTGATTTTATAAGAGTTCACTTTTTCTTGTTCAGTATCGCATTCTAAAATAATAATAATACAAAAGTACAAACAAAAAATGCTTACCTTCGGTGTCCGTTGCACTATCTAAAATTTTCATAAACTTATTTGTCCAGGACGAATTTTTAGCGTCGTCTTCAGGAAGTGCTTCAGGATGTACAGGAATTGTCCTTCCTGTCCCAAAGGATACTACGCATTGTATAGGAGTGTTTGGCCATAACTGCTTAGCTTCATGTATAGCTACAGCTGTTGGATTGTTTACTAAAATTCCACCATCCTAAAGATAAACGTAACACATTCAAACATTACAAAAAGCAAAATTTTTTGTTTTCTCTTGCCTGATGTAGCAAATGACCTAGTCTAAATTCCTCAAAATAAGTTGGTGCGGCAGCAGATGCTCTTACTGCTTCCCATACTTTATGATGAAAACCCCCCATATAGTTTGATTGTACCCGCCATGGAAACGAATAATTCCTAAATATGTATGCTGATACTTTCGAGTGATTTACAACTGCAGAAATGGCTGCTAACTAATTAAAAAAGAATACATTTACTTTAACATTTTTACAGGAAACATACACATTTTAATTTAACATACTTTTGGACATTCTAAAATCCTGGCAGTTGAAATCAAAGGGGCTTCCCCTAAATATTCTTTAAGCAAAGTTTCCCATAAGGCTGTATCATAATAGGCATGACTCCAAACTAAGTTGCTAGTCCCTCGAAGTGTGGATTGCGTGAATACTTTAAGACTTAGTTCCTTATAATGTTTTGCTATTGTGTCTAAGTCCCTAAGGTGTATACCTGAATAATTTTTTTTAACTTTTTAATAGGTATAAAAAAATAAAAGAAAACAGAAATAAAAGATTATTAATACTAATAAAAGTATTTAAATTCTATAAATGACTAATGGAAAAACTACAGAATTTAATTGGCAAATACTCATTGGACGTTATCCAAGCAATCCCAAAATAACAGTGAACCTATGTTAGTCCTGTCTTAATAAAAATTATATAATCAGCTAATAGCATTATCCAACTTTTTAATAATATCTATTTTTTCATGTTTATTTCTAATAACATATAATTGCTACCAGAGAAATTTTAAACATGAGTTCAACAATTCAATAGTGAAGGTTAAAAAACAAGAAAAAATGCAGAAAAAGAAGAGTTACTAGTTACTCATTTTTACATTTTTAAAGTCATTTTGCTTGAATATTATACAATTAATTTTAAGATATTTTTCTTACTAATTATTATTTCCCATTTTTCCTACCAATTATTAATTATTATTAGTATACATTCATTAACAATTCAAAAATTGGTTTAATTATTCAAAAACTAGTAGATTATAAAAAAAGAAGTAAAAAGGGAAAAGTGGAAAAGCTGCAATTTTATTATTAATCTATCATAAACAGAATTTAAATAAGTTAAATATTGAGATTGGCTGGTCTTATACACAGGTAACTGTGTTTACCTCTGTAGGGTTTACTGTGTAATTACATTTTTAAACAACTGGTAATAAATAATAAAATCTAGATTTCAAGATTAAAAAATTACTTATTCCCTTAAGCGCAGGTTTGGTCATTCTTACCTAATGAAAAGGCAACTATAGCCCCTGTACTAACTCCACACATAAAGTCAAACAATTCATGAATACGTTTCCCAGTCAACTCTTCCAATTTTTTAAGCATTTCTAACACCAACAGTCCCCTTATACCCCCACCATCAATGGAAAGTATTCTGATTCCTCTTCCAGGCAAGGGTTCACAATATCCTAATAAAGCAAAGGCTTCTCGAATTGAACTCCTTATATCAAAGTTTTGCGTCTCTTCCTGTATTCTAATTAATAATCTAACAGCACCTTCTTTTACAGCATGATTTTTTGCTTCAGGATACATTTTTATATGATCTGAAAGATCATCAATTCGTTTAAGTTTTGATTTTTCAGTTTCAGCATTTGCTATGGAATATATAATATGCCTAGTTCTAGACATGATAGCAGTTTTTGATACTGTCTTTGTGGTAGTTTTCCACTTTGGTAAAATTTCTTTTGGACGCTCAACTTCAGTAGCAGGTTTTTTGTTTATTAGACCATTAAGAACATTTGGAAAAGCAATTATCCCCTTGTTTTCCCCTTTCTTTTCTTGTGTTTCATTGGTTGCTGCAGCTGATGTGTCAACATGTCTTACCAAATTGCTACCGTAAACTGATGGTTGGATTTTTTGAAGAAATTGTGCAAAGTCTTTCCTTACTGAGTTCTGAAGAGACTTGTCAGAAGAAAGTTTCAGTAAGTATTCTCTAAATTGATTTAGCATTTTCCACTGGGGTACAGTCAAATACTTTGTTGATTGCATTTTAGGAGGGTCCACAGTATTGGAACTACTTGAGTGTACATTTCTGTAAGAAAAATTATACAATTTTACTTTCTAACTATACTCATACTGCTTATTTTTATTACAATATGGTAAAATAAAAAATAGTAAATTTCTTAACATTATCTCTAATGTGTTTCTAATGCTATAACTATTATTGGTAGCTAATTAGGTAGTAAGTAGTTGTTTATAAATGTTAAGTGCTTACCGAATTAGTCACCTTATATTCAAGACATTGGTAATTATGATTTCACGAATTTTGTATACTTTTATATTGTCGACATATTAATCATATTAATAAGGTAGGTTTCTAACATTCTAACGTCAGCAATCAGCTGACATTTGTTTGACTTTGTAGGCATTGTTTTTTTAGATTATTTTTAAAATATTATACATAAAATATGACAAAATTACCTATGACTTACACTCACTAAAATTTATTTTTTAACTTACCAAATAATTATGATTATGACTTGGCTATGTATTAAAAAACATTTTCTTTTGTATGTAGTCTGTCCGTACTTGTTAACCTTATACAAATATTACTAACATGTAAAATTGTTACTATAAATTAACATATTATGTAAAAATATTTGATAATTTTAATAACAAATACGCATCTCATCATTTCACTGTTTATTACTTAATTAATCACTTACGTATTGTTGTATTTGAATTTGACATGAGTTACGTCACGTCTTCTAGGAGTATTTCATTCGTTACTATTTATAACCGTTTATTTCAGTCCATTAATAAAAAATTATTACGTTATTCATTAATTTTTTTTAGAAGCAATAATTGTTTAATTATAAATCAATATTAGAAAGAAATGCATACCTGATACACAAACAGCGCTGATAATTCCTCACGTTTTTACTCATTGAATTTATTATTTAAAAGAAATCAGAATTATAATCTTCTCAGTAATTATTTAAAAGAGGTATATCACTTATTCTTATTATTTCGTTAATCACTTTTATGATCCAATAGAAAGAGTAATTGATTTAATTTAATTTAATTTAATTGACCACTGTGAACAATTTTGACTAGATTGAGGTATATTGTTGATAGAATGGCTTTAATATATAGACTATTATCATAAACAAACTGCGCGGATATTTTGATTACAAATAAATAAATTGTTTAAACGAAATAAATTATTACCGCGCGCACTTCACGAAGTGTAATTTTTAAATACTACGCAATATTATTGGTTCGCGAAACAAATATTTTTTCGCAAACTTGCGCTCTAATGCGCTGCGAAATCGAATTTTCTAGTACGTAATAAAATAATACTATGATTTTTAGTCCCACCTCTTTTTAAAGTCAATTTGTTTGAATACTCGGTACTTAATTTACTGCGTTTTGTTTTTGTTTTTGTCATTATTGCTATTTTATAAACAATTGCTTTTACGCCACAAAACACACCCTCCATTAATAAATACGATGATGTAGTAGTAGAAAAAGCAAACTAAATTTTTTGAATTCATTCTCTTTGAACGTTTAATTTACTGCATTTTTTCTCGTTTATTCTTCGTTGTTAATTTTCAAATAGTAAACCCTCTAGTAAATATAAATTTAAAGAGCAGCGCAATAGCTACTAGAAACTAGTTACTACTTAGGGCCCAAAACAATTGAAGTTGCGGTGTTGTGTTTAGTTAATTCTATTCATATTATCAACTAAATTACCATGTTTTTGAAGGAAAATAAAACTCTGGTTTAAGACTAATAAAGGTTTAAGCTTTCAATGGTGCATGATTGATGAAGCATGATAATACATATAAATACAATACACCCCACTGCTCCTAAATCTATAGTCTTTAGAATATCCCAAATTTTAGGTAGTTAGGAATGTAACAGCCGAATTTTGTTAATTAAGCAAGAAATAGCGATTAATACTTTATTTAATATAAACAAAAATCACAATTCATTTAATTAAAATGAATCTAGGGATGGAACATAATAATACTTTTTTGCAGTTTTTAACTTTTCTATTTTTAGTTTCTTTTCTTTTATGATACTAATGGTTCCATTGAAAGTATCCCAAAGTAGACTAATGGGTCTGACAGAACCAAAAAAATCTGTAACAGGAACTTTACTGATATCCCTTCTAAACAGATCTGAACGATGACCAACAGTAGAGATGCACTGCTTTTTGGGGCAGATTTTCAACTAAAACAAATTTTCAATGATATTAAACAAATAATGAGAAGAGTAAAAGTGTCTTTACACTTACAAATTCTGCTAAAGTGTTTTTACTATCCATATGAATTTTTTCAAGAAAATCAAGAACATAGTAAGTATATCTATCAATAATATACACCCCTATAGAAGAGTCTACATGATGCTGGAAAAGAATAAAACAAAATGTAGGACACATGAAAAAATACAAAAAATACCATAACTTACAGATAAAGAATCCTCTCCTACCAAGCTACTTGCGATTGCAAATATATTTGGAGAATAAAACCTTTCATACATTGATGCTGCTTGACAAGTGTCTATCATAAATAGGATTTCATTGTATCTGAAATAAATGCATTTTTATCACATCTTTTATCCATTCTAAAATTAGTGTCACACGCAAATAGTTATCCTCCATTTTACCTGCGCTTTTGCCACATTTGTTCAAATGCATCAGCCAATTCTTGATTAGTTATCTCCTCAGAATCTTGGAACTTTAAAAACCCGTCACCACCATGTCCAGTCAAATATACTAAAATATTGCTTCCTTCATCAGTCATTAGCTTTTTTGATTGTGGAAATTCTTCAGGAAACCGTCCTACTAGCAGTCTCACAAAATTCTCTACTGTAACCTTTCAGAAATGTTATTTATCATTCTCAAACTTTAAACCTAATCTGAAAATGTATACCTCATAGCCCCTAAAATCTACTTCGACATCTTCACCATATACATTTATGTGTTGGTTTGCATTATTAAAAACTGTAGCTGGTCTAGGATTTCTGGGATTACATGCCATATCATCTGCTAACATTAAAATGATCTGACTATCTGGAATGCCCAGTCTTTTAACACTGTGATATATGGATAATACATTGGCTATATGTCGGTAATTGAACCAAAATCTTGATGTATCAACTAGCACAGCCCAATTATTTGTATGCCCCTTTTTGAAAAAGTTCTCGACCTAAAATGTATACTTATTAATAATTATTGAATTCATAAAAGATAAGGAACTTACAACTAACTTATTATCATCACACTGTATATAATTGAATAATATCAACAAAAGGAATGATGTAAAGTTTTTCATGTTATATTATTAAATTAATAATTAGTAAATTTACGGTGGCTTAAATATCACTAACTAGCGTTTATTTGTTTCATTATTTCTTAGAAAAGAAATAAAATTTTACTATGTAACACAAACTTAACCTAAATGTTCAATGAAATAATTCTACTACGTTAGTTAATAATAATTATATAGTAACTGATAAATGAAATTTTATGCTTTTAAATCTTGTTTAAAGTTGTTTTAGTTAACGGTCTCATAAAAACAGTGAATTGACCAAATTTATAAATACATATTATATAATAGATATATGTAATTTAAAATTTGATAACCGTACACAACGATAATCCGATAATGTTAAAAAATACGTTTGCCGGTACATTGCTACAACTGATTTCAAAATAAAATTTTGAAGTATTTAAAAAGGAGAAAGAAAACTAATATTTGAGGCGTTCTTTAATGACAAAATAATTATTACCTTTCAAGCTACTGGTAATGGAGACACAAAAAATTCCCGCCAGTTAAGTCCTCCATTCAAAAAGATCATATCTAACCTTATATTGCTCACAAAATATTATTTTCGTATTCAGAAGTAATAATTATCAATTATTATGGATAATATAGATTCTATTACGTTGCCAAATGATGTGGGTATAAATTTTTTAAATTCGCAGTACTCAAAACATTGCAAAGACGCTCTGAACCAAGCAATGATTATACTGCAGGCAGTTGAAATACCAATTCAAAAGTTTAACACTTTGGGATGTGTTACAAAAGACACATTTTATAAAATTATGGCAAGTCGAATGGTTTTTATTGTCTTAGAGTTTACCTAATATAAGTATATTTTAGTGTCACTTCAAAAGAAGACTCCATGACAACCTTCCAAGCAAGCAGTCTACTTATATTGCACTAATTTGTCTTTTAGATACCCTTACATGTATGATTAAGGAACGAGCATTTTTTGAAGAGTATACAAACAACATAAAGCACCTCTTAATTATTACAACAAACTGCTTGCAAGTTCTGCAGTCCTATTGCAACACTGAAGGCAAGTTAATAACAGAAAAGTAGTCTACTTCAATGAGGTATTGCAAATTATTTTTAGATTTAAATGCTGAACAGGTGGGAATTCTTTTGAATTTGGTTAAAAAATTTGTTGAGAGAATTAAGAACCATGAACAGATGGATATGTCCATTGCTTTAAACATTGATTTAATAATACAAAACATAAAATTGACCCATGATCACAAAATAAAGGACAAGACAGAAGAATGCCATAAAACCCAAAGACATAAAATGGAAAGATGTAGTAATAATAATTTAAGTATTTCTGTAAATGAGATAAATGGAGAAGTTTTGAAAGAGTTTAGCAGCAAAGAGAATATAACAAGTAATCATAGCTTTTGTGGTGTAATCAAAGGTACAACTAATAAAAAGAAAAGTATCGAAAATAAACAGAAAAAGACTAAAGATGAAACAATTAAATTACTCACATTAGGAAATAACAAATGTGCTACCATAAAGAATACAGACAATAATGGCAAAAGTACAGAAAAAATAAATGCCTTTGCCTATATGATGGCTCGTTCAAAAACAGCCTTCAAGAAAAAATAAAATACTTTTGATATATTAAACTGAAGTTACTGAGTATTAATAGAAGTAAGTTTCATATTAGTTCTTTCTTAAAAAACAACTTTAATTTTGTTAATTAGTGATAGTTATAATTGTTAAATGAAAAGTGTGAAAGTTTAAATTATAATAAATTTAAAAACCTTTAAAGTTTACTTAATTGTTCTGTTTTTGATTTTTAAAATCATAACAAATTTATACTTCCTTGAAAGAAAAGTCATATAAGGATGCATGCATCTTACAAAGGCAGTTATTAATGATCAAATATTTTATTAACAAAAAAAAAATAGTCTTACTATAAAACGAGTTTCCCTAGGTTTCCAGACACTTCTACACTAGGTAACGTTTCTGTCACTATTCCAGTGGCCACAGTTACATTATTCTCCCTTATTGTAAAAGATTGACCTGGAGTCATCACCATTTTCCACATTAAAGTTATGTAGACTTTGCCATGGTCCCCAGGTAAAAGCATTGGCATTTCTTCATCTATTAAATAAAGAGGGGAATAAAACTTTCAGAAAGTACTGTGCCATAAATGTGCACAAAATAAAAATCTACTGTGTATTTTGTAGTTAAGACAGAAAAAATTCTTTTAAATTTATAATTAATGCTTGCCTATCATGTGGACGGACCGGGTTCGATTCCCAGCCGATCGAATAGTTTTTTTTTGTTCTGATACAATAATAAATTGATCGAATATCAAACACATGCCGTGCTAGCTTAAAAATAGTATAACTAATTTAAATTACTACCTAAATCTAATCTGCAAGGAACATTCCAAGTTTTACTAAAAAACTGTTGAATATATTTTCCAAGAATTGGTTTTGATCGTCCCCCTTCACTTTTTGTTAAGAAATAAACACTTGCAATAAATCTATTGCTAAGCTTTTCACTGCCTAAGGCACAAAGAAGCATTCCTCTCTCAACTAATTTCAATTTAACACCCCTCAATAGTATACCAACATTTTCACCAGCAACAGCCTGAAAATGAAATATGGTAATTGTTTTAGTTAAAAACACAATATCTAGTGCAGTACCTGTAGTACACTTTTTTTAAAGACTTGTATGTCATTAATTGTGGTCTTAATTTGCATATCAAATCCTAACAGTTCGGCACTGTCATTTTTCTTTAAGACTCCTCTAGTAACAGTTCCAACTACTACAGTGCCTCTTCCAGGTAAAAGAAATGCATTATCAATTGGTAACATAAAAGGTGAAGTAAGATCTCTTTGGGGTTCTGGAATATATTCATCCATAATTTCTAATAATTTCCTTATTGATTTTTCCCCTAACTCTGTGTTTTTATCTTGTAGTGCATTTAAAGCAGACCCATAAATTACTGGAGTGTTATCTCCATCAAAGCCGAATTCAGTCAAGAGTTCTCTTATTTCTAACTCAACTAACTCAAGCACCTACAATACATATCTACATACGTTTATGCTACTTGTGACACTAATAAATGATGTACCTACTTCTTTGTCAACAGCATCTGCTTTGTTGATAAAAACTATAACCTTTTTTATACCAACTTGTTTAGCAAGCAGAAGATGTTCTCTGGTTTGTGGCATTTGTCCATCTGTAGCAGCAACAACTAAAATAGTACCATCCATTTGAGAAGCCCCCGAAATCATGTTTTTAATATAATCAGCATGCCCTGGGCAGTCTGTATGAGCATAATGGCGTTTCTTTGTACTATATCCAATATGTGCAGCATTAATGGTAATTCCTACAATTCTATTAAATGTTATCTCTTTATGATAGTAGAAATGTTACAGTAAATTTGTTTTACCTCTTGCCTTTTCTTCAGGTGCCCTGTCAATTTGGTCATATGAGGTGTAAATTGATAAACCATCTTTTGCTAAAACTTTTGTGATAGCTGCTGTTAATGTTGTTTTACCGTGATCTACATGCCCAATAGTTCCAACATTTATATGTACCTTATCAGGGATCGTAGCAAGACTTCGCCGGTAGTACTTAAAATGCAATAAAACTGAACTTCCAAGAAAGAATTTTTCCCTTCCTTCTGTTAAACACAATGACCTAAGGGAAACTTTACAGTTTGATGAAACATTAAAAATTCTAGAAAAAGACTTGAATACAACAATCATTTTTAAATATTTCAGTACTCCTATAATACATTAGAAAAATAGATAAATTAGAAGCATATTAGAAATTAAATAGGAACATACACATAGATAAGAGATTATAGTGTATCAATGACATTTTGATTCATAACCATAAAAAAACAATGGAGCAACTTCAATATAAACTTCATAAAGCAAAAAGGTTGGGATAATCTATGGGAGTAACTTATGGAGAAGGATAACCTCGCTTTTTTTCTGTCTTCTCTATTTGTCACCTTTACCATCAAGCTAGAATAAAGGTCAGTACAATTATTTCTGTTTAAATTTTATATAACTTACGTATTTATGTAAGAAAATCAATTTCACCCGTTATAATTATACATAGTAGTTTCTTTATTTAAACTTGCCTGGCTTCATTTTTCATTTACTGCTTAGATTGTCAATTACATAATCTCTACAAAAACTAAAATTTTAAAGTAGTCCTCTGCATATTTGCTGCAGATCGAGATGTTCGGTCGATTTGGAGTGGTGACATCGATTCTTTGTCAAAATGTTCAGCCTGCACCACAACAGAGAGGTATGGCCACCTTAAAGGCCATATCAATTCGACTAAAGTCTGTTAAAAACATTCAGAAGATTACACAGTCAATGAAGATGGTGTCTGCAGCTAAATACGCTCGTGCAGAACGTGAACTTAAACAGGCACGTCCTTTGGGTGAAGGCTCAAAGCAGTTTTATGAGAAGGCAGAAGTCCAACCTCCTGAGGACTCCCCGAAACGTCTTATTATTGCTATGACTTCAGATAGAGGTGAACACATTCAAGTTCTTTGTATATAATTTTTTTACACTATCATTTTTCAAGGTTTATGTGGGGCTGTGCATACTAGTGTTGTTCGTCAAATCAGAAACGAATTAAATCAACCTGGTGTAGCAGAAAATGTTAAAGTGATTTGTGTTGGAGACAAATCACGTGCTATTTTACAAAGATTTTTCCCCAAGAACATTATATTAGCATGTAATGAGGTGGGTCGATTGCCTCCTTCATTTGGAGATGCCGTTAAGCTGGCAAATGCCATCTTAACTTCTGGGTATGAATTTTCTTCTGGAAAAATTATCTACAATCGTTTCAAGTCAGTTGTCTCTTACCAGACAACTGATATGCCTGTTTTCAGTTTAGCTACTATATCAGTAAGTTGTAATTATAAAAAACATAGCAGTGTTAATAACGATTTATTTTTTCAGGGTGCTCCAAAATTGTCTATATATGATTCTTTGGATAATGAAGTAATACAAAGCTACTTGGAGTTCTCATTGGCATCCCTTTTGTATTATGCCCTCAAGGAAGGTGCTTGCAGCGAACAATCGTCTCGTATGACTGCCATGGACAACGCCAGTAAGAATGCAGGAGAAATGATTGAAAAACTTACATTGACATTTAATCGTACCAGACAGGCCGTCATTACCGGTGAACTTATCGAAATTATTTCTGGAGCTGCTGCTCTTTAAATTGTTATTTTCTTTTGCAAAGTTTTTATTTTTAAAGTGGTATCGTAATAAGAATCTAATAATTTCATTTTTACTTAAAATATCTGCTGTTGTATACAGATCATATTTGTTGTTTAATGTCCGTGTAAGCCTAAAAAAACTTCATACCGATTTAACATCCATTAACTACATTTATGATTTATTATAGTGGCTGTATATTAAATGGTGAATATATAAAAAGTAAACATATTATAATGTGAATCATTGTACAATGTTGCTTATTTGAAGAAGTTATCAAGTAAAAATGATACAACATTCTTCTCCTTAAATATTATACAATTTCCCCTTGGTCACTTACTAAATTCTTTTAGGCACATTTGATATAAAAAAAATGAATAAAATTAATATTTTTCATTTATTATTAATTGTACCTTAATAACATATAAAACAAGTTTATTTAAGATAATTAATGATTTAAAAGGTTATTTTTAATCATAAATTATGACGTTTTTAGTTTCTTCTTTTTTATTTTTTCAGTATTTTTCCGCTTAACATTCTCAGTAATTGTTTCCATATTCCTAAATATATCTTCATATTCTTCATCCACATCTTCAACATTTTCTGTTACATTTTCTTCATTGTTTTCATTAACTATGAGTGTATTAATATTTTCATCAGCTTCTTCTTTGATTTTGGGCCTTAGTATAAGTTTTGTAAGGCTTTGCTTTAAATACTCCTACCATAAAACAAAACATTTTAGAATAATGCAGGTTGGTCAAAAATTAAACATATACCTTGTGTAGCAATTCCTTTGTCTCTAAATCATGAATCCTTAGAAACCGATCTAAACTTGTAGTTGCTACAATAGACTTACCAGGATCATAAGCAATGTCAGTAACAGACCCTGTAAATGATTTGAATGTTTTCAGACATCTTGTAGGCAACTTTAAATCAATGAGCTGTAAATAGCCTTTTGTAGTTCCCACAAGGCATTGTCTGAAATTACTTAAATGAAGTAACTAACTGAGAAATAGTTAAATAGATGTTATACCTGTCTTTGAATGTATTTGCAATAACAGTGTAGCTTGCTTTAGGTTCAATAAATTTCAATACAGGTCGTCTTTGTGCTCTTTCATCATATAACAACACATATCCCTCTTTTGTGGCACAAGCTGAAAGTTTTTCATTTGTAGGAAAATAGCAGATACTTCTTATAGATGTAGGGATTGGTAAATTGAGATTGTCATGTGCTAACTGAAACAACTGATTTGTATAATCAATAAAAGGGATAATGATGAATTGACTTACAGATTTTGCTTTAAAAATGCACTGTTTAGTTTCAATATCCCACAATTTGAAATCATTTTTGTTACCTCCTGTGCCAACAACATTTATTCTACTTTCATTTAGTGTCATGCATTCTAAAGTGCTCCCTTCTTGTAAATTTAAAGGAATACTGTGATTATCTGTTTTTGACCAAATATTTATAATACCATTGTATCTTCCTACGATAATGTCTCTACCTAAGGGTGCCACACCTACTACAGCTCCTTTTCCTTTCAAAATATCTACAGTTTTTGTGTATTTGTTAAGCTGACAGTTATATAGTTTCAATGTTCCTTCTTTATAGCCTATTATTATTTCATTTTCTGTTCTACCCCAATGCAAAGCCGTTATCTCGGAGACGTTATCATCGGTATTCAATTCATATTTTATAGCTTGTCCCTTCTTACAATTTGTACCTAAAAAGTAAAAGAACATTAATTTTGAAGAACGCCACTTGCCACTAGGGCGATTAGGTGTTTACTTCCTAGAACTCCTCGAACAGTTCCTACTACGATAAAATATTGATCTTGTATGTTCATTGTGCCAATTTTACATCTCACAGTTATAAACCATATTTGAATAATTATTTTTTAATATTGCAAAAATATAGGTTATAAATGTTTTTTTGAAGTGAAGATAAGCCAGAAGTAGTTTCTAAACAGCAGAAGAGCAGTTAAAACGAACTTTGTCATACTTTAAAAATCATAAGAAAAAACATTTAAATGTCTGAAAAATAGAATTTTTGTCAACTCTACATTTATTTCAGTATAATTATACCTTCATCAAGAGTAACAGGATATTACTAAAATTAATACCGTGTCTATCATCTATTTACATAAAAATTTGTTCACATAATTACTTTTTAAATTATATTACAACTTGTTAGACAACCCGTCATACATACGGTTATTTTTGTAGTCGAACTTTAGAAGCTTTTCATATTTTATTTTAAATCAGTAAATAGAGTATAGATAGAGCAGAGAGACAATCAAAATGAATTCAAATATGGTGGTAAGTGGTAATGCTCGGATTCACAAAGATTGGCCATGACGATCATAACATATTGTAAATAGTTTGTCGTCTTGTGTGTGCAATATGTATTTGGGGATGATCTCAGTATCTAAGTATCCAGGACATGAATCGTGTAGTCGTATTTCGTCTTACTTCTTGTTTGTGTTTTGTGGAGTGACTTTTAAAAGTGGCCTTTTAAATATTTTATACATATACTAAAACTACAATGGCATGCATAGTTGCTTGGTTATTTCACTGTGACCTTTTTCAATTCAGGATGTAGCAGTACTCGAAGTAAGTGTAGAAAACGTTTTTTCTAGTTGTTAATAGAAAATTTTATGACAATGAATTAGTTATTAACCACATTAATTAAAGATAGCTGTTGTGAAATTGCCATTTAAATATCCCAAAAATCTAATTCAACTTATAGACAAAACATTCACCCAAAATACGAATCCAAACAAAACCACGTTTTTGGTGGGTATTTAAGTATAACTAATGAGATTGTGAGAATAGGGTGATTATAGATGCAAACATAAAAAAAAATTGGTGTTTGCATGTGCAGTTAAGGTGTTATTTATTACCTTCTTTTGTTTGGGTAGGAAGTTGTATGGTTTAATTAAGTAGATATCAGTCGTAATCTACCAGGGTTATTACCACTGATAAATATTTATTTATTTTTTAAATGATGGCAGGTATGGAGCTGTTTATGCATATATATCACATACATTATAAATTGTACCTGTTCAGATCAACATAATTATAAAAATTTCATAAAAAACAATATCAAAGATTATAGAATATCCGACATGTAATATCACAGAGTTAGCAAATATCGATCAAGTCGTTATTTGAAAATTTCCTGGTTTGAAGATTCAATGCAATCTAGTGGAAGCCAATTTCAAGTGTTTCCTACCCTATTTATCAGGAAATGAGTACACACGTTGGTGCGGGTTCCCGCCCTACGCAGTGTTATCGTATGACTTCTTAGCTTGTAGTTTTGCACAGTAGATGGGATGGATTTTTCAAACTTTAGGAGCATCTTGTAGTTGGTGACTTTGTACATCTTGATAAGATGAGAGCAAGTCCTTCATTGTTCGAGGGTTACAATTCAAAATTACAGGGACCTTGGAGATTTTCCTCTGGGGCCTCTTAAGATGGGTGACATCATTTTTATAGTAGGGAGACCATACCACGGATGCTAATTTCACTACAGATCAGGATGGTTTTATTCAGTTGGGAGTTTACTTTGCCGAAAACTCATCAATATAAACGTAGTCCTCTGTTTGCCTTTTTGATTCAGATATCATTTGTTGGCCTCACTTCAAGATTTCTGTCATGATTACATCGAATCCTGTAAGGACCACCGTCGGTTACATAACAGGGGGGGGGGTTTTCTCCCAAGGTGAAAGACTGCACTTAGACTCATTCAGCGGGATAATCCATTTCTTCCACCAGTTTGCTATCGAGTGAATATCAACTTGGAGTTGGTTGTGACACTGCACCGGAACTTTTGTAGCTTGGTGTTGTCGGCAAAGCAGTTCCACTTTGAGACCAGGTCATTCCCCAGATTGCTGATGTAACGAATGAACAGTAAAGGGCTAAGGTCAGACTCTTGTGGGACTTTGGTGTAAAGATGGAATCACTAACCCTGACTCGTAACATTTTTGTCAATGGGTATCAAGGGGGGGGGGGGCTTGTCTATGTTTTCACGTCCATTGATCCACCAACGTCCTGAGTTCTCGTCCGGGTGTCCATAAATGTCATCAGGTTTGTTGTCGTCAAGAGGCCAGACTTGAAGCCAAGTTTCTGAGGTGGGATGATGTTCTTTGCCGAGATGAAGTCATGGATCTTGCGGACAATGAGGCGATCCATGACTTTGCCCAGGCTAATTGGACGGTAGTTTAGTGGCTCTAGCTGTGTTTTGCACAGTCTCTCAGGAATCTCATCAGAACCAGGGGAGGAATCAGAATCCAGACTACTGAGGACTTGCGCGACATATATCTATGTTTGTAAAGGGAGACATAAAGAATGATATCACCAGCATTGGAGTTGACATCAGGAGTATTCAGTTCATCGATCGCAAGTTCTGGTTCCACAATGTAGGTTTATGAAACTGCTGTGAAGGCCTCCGCTGCGGTAGCTTGGTAATATACTTCTCCTACTTGGTTTTGGGGATGCCTGTTATAGACTGCGTCTGTCACAGAATGAACAAGAACAGTTGTGAGATAAATACTTATTTTTTCGTAAACAAGAAAACAAAATTTTGAATGCTAAAATTCCAAACTTGGGCGCCACTTTGTCAAGCAAAAAGCTAAAAAACAAAAAATTGTTTTGCTCTATATACGTTGCAGTCACTCGGCTTTTTTGTGGTTTTGTATTTTTCTAAGCCCTCAGCTTCCTTTTAGAAATTTTCTTGATTTAGTGGCTAATCGAAGGTTTATTCTCATCAAGTTTTGGTGTGTGGTCTGTAGAATGGGTCAACAGAAGAGACCTTACGGTGTAATGGAAGGAATTCCATTTCTCTTGGACATCGTAGGAGTTGTGTTTTGAAGTAGTTTGATCGTCTATTGGCTCATTTTGGGTTGGCATTAGGATTTCAGCTTAGATTGTTGAGGTTAATACGATATGGCCACTCAGGCAGATTTTGGGGCAAGCGGCGGGAGAAGTGATGAAGTTTTATTTATTTATTTATTTATTTATTTAAAGTAGATACAACAGGCGCATACGGCCTAAAAATATAATAATGAATACATTAGCATATTGATAAGTAAAAATTCCGTATTACATACTAGGATCTCATTAATCATATCGCAAAACTGTTTGAAGATAATTTCGAATTGCACAGATGTTCATTTGAAATTTATCATCATTAAAAAATTGGTTCGCTAGTCTAGTCAGTCTTGGAATTACAGAGTTATATAAATAGTTAGTTCTACAAAACGGTTCTATAAAAAGTACATCATTTCTTGTGTTATAAAATCTATCGTATCTAATAAACTTAGCATTTGATTTGACCAGGAAAGATTTTATAAATGAATAATAGATCTTGAAAAGTACGTGCAGATTCAAGAGAGGGTATCTTGACAAGAGATGCGATCTCACGATAATTATGGCTTAACATTGGGTTTTGTACTTTGCATTTAAAAGCTAGATATGAGAGAAACTTATGTTGGACTGTTTAGATGCGATGTTTTTAATTTTCGGTAAACGGAGACCAGATAGGAGAACAATACATGAGTTTAGATTTCACCAAAGAGTTATACAGTGTAATTGTAGATTTTGTTAATTTAAATTTAGATGTTTGCCGTTTAATAAAGCCGAGCATTTTTAGAGAATCGTTAATAATATAATCAAAATGTTTGTCGAAGCTTAGTTTTGAATCAATCAAAATCCCTAGATCTTTAATACAAGATGTTTCAGTAATACTATGATCAAGTAATTTATAATCATGATCACTTACAACACGATTTCGATTACAGCGTAACACTTTCCATTTTTCAATATTTAGAGACAGCTTGTTTTCATCACACCATTTTTGTAAAGCAGAAAGATCAGATTGAAGTAAAGTGTGATCATTCGGATTTTTAATAACGCGCCAAAATTTACAGTCATCGTCGTATAAAGAAAAGATGAATGCTTAAAAGCAGAGCCAATATCGTTAATGAAAATGTTAAAACAAAAGGGACCAATAATGGAGCCTTGAGGCACACCAGAAGTTACTTTAATAATACGCGATTTACTTATTTTATATTTAACGATTTGGGTTCTGTCAGTTAAGTAACTTCTAAACCAACTTGGTGATATACCTTGCAAATTGTATGATGATAATTTATCAACCAAAATGTCAATATTCACTCTATCAAATGCTTTGCTAAAATCAGTATAAATTACATCTATTTGGTTACCATTATCGAGAGAGTTTAGGAAACTATCCGAAAAAAGAGTTCAATTAGTTAAGGTGGAACGACCACCAAAAAAACCATGTTGTTGCGGAATAATAATGTCATCAAGTTGAGGTTTCAAAAAATCAAAAACAAAAGTTTCAAAGACTGCTCACATTACAAAGTATACTTATAGGGCGATAGTTTTTAGCACATGTTTTACCACCGGATTTGAAAACCGGAGTAACGTAGCTAATTTTCCATTTTTGAGGAAACATTCCCTCAGTTATTTAATTAATGATTGCTAATTTTGAAGTATTCAGTTAGAAATAAACAGCCTAAACAAATTGATGGTGTTAAATGTGTATAGTTGTTGCACATACACAAATTTTAATATATGCTTGGTTGCATATGCATATTACATATATTATGAAAATATCGCCGAAATTAAAATGCAAGTGCTGTGCAACACCGACAACTGGTACCACCGTTCTTTGGACAGTTCAGTTATGTTGTTATTCNTTTATGTCTGTAAATTCGAGAAATTAACCCGGCGGTCTGTCTGTCGGTTGTTCAAGTCAGACGTTTTATTTTATTTAATTTACCAAAAGTTTACAACAAATTTACAATTTATGTGATGTAAATTTGGTGTAAAGATTTAATAATTAAAATCACTTTTTTTTCTTCATAAATATTATGGCATGTTTATGCAATTTTGTGTATAATCGTAATAATTCATTTTTTTGCATAAACTTTTCTTCATGTAATGTCGTCATAAAATTACAGATAATTTTTGTAAATGTATGAATACATGAAATATCGTTCATATGACGTTATATTGCGCTCATACTTATTTAGAAAGAAATTTAGTAAATATGACAGCTATTTTACGTAAATAGTTTGTCGCAAAAATTCAACAACTGGTTTACTGATTTTTAATTCCTAAATTTGATCATTTATTTACTAGTATATATTTTTATTCATTGAATGTAGAACATATGTTTCAAATTTGATCCAAATTTGTTTTCAAAATCGTCTGATCCATTCATGATCATCACGAGTGGCTATCGGGGTTACGTTGGACTGTCTCGATGCGATGTTTATAATTTTCGGTAAACGGAGATCAGATAGGAGAACAATACATGAGTTTAGATTTCACCAGAGAGTTATACAGTGTAATTATGGATTTTGTTAATTTAAATTTAGATGTTTACCGTTTAATAAAGCCGAGCATTTTCAGAGAATCGTTAATAATGTTAATAATCAAAATGTTTGTAATCATGATCACTTACAACACGATTTCGATTACAGCGTAACACTTAACATTTTTCAATATTTAGAGACAGTTTGTTTTCATCACACCATTTTTGTAAAGCAGAAGTAAAGTGTCATCATTCGGATTTTTAAAAACCGCCAAAATTTACAGTCATCGGCGTATAAAAGAAAAGATGAATGCTTAAAAGCAGAGCCAATATCGTTAATGAAAATGTTAAAACAAAAGCGACCAATAATGGAGCCTTGAGGCACACCAGAAGTTACTTTAATAATACGCGATTTACTTATTTTATATTTAACGATTTGGGTTCTGTCAGTTAAGTAACTTCTAAACCAACTTGGTGATATACCTTGCAAATTGTATGATGATAATTTATCAACCAAAATGTCAATATTCACTCTATCAAATGCTTTGCTAAAATCAGTATAAATTACATCTATTTGGTTACCATCATCGAGAGAGTTTAGGAAACTATCCGAAAAAAGAGTTCAATTAGTTAAGGTGGAACGACCACCAAAAAAACCATGTTGTTGCGGAATAATAATGTCATCAAGTTGAGGTTTCAAAAAATCAAAAACAAAAGTTTCAGACTTTGCTCACATTACAAAGTATACTTATAGGGCGATAGTTTTTAGCACATGTTTTATCACCGGATTTGAAAACCGGAGTAACGTAGCTATCGGGTTGTTCGGAAAGTCATTTCGCTTTTTTTTGTGGAAATGAAAGTCAGTTTTCGTATAATAAACAAATACTTTATTAAATTATATATTGACCGTTCTGGTCCAACACCTTTTGCCATCTTTCTGGTAGTAGCATAATTCCACGCTCATAAAATTTTTGGTCTTTGCTGGCAAAAAACTGATCGAGGAGGTTTTTGACCTCCTCATTTGAGGTGAAGGTTTTACCGTCTAAAAAATTTTGGAGTGACCGGAACAAATAATAATCCGATGGTGCCAGGTCTGGAGAATATGGTGGGTGTAGCATTGTATCCCATTCAAGCTGTAAAAGCTTTTGGCGAGTGACCAAACTTGTGTGAGGTCTCGCGTTGTCTTGGTGAAACACTACACCTTTCCTGTTGATTAGTTCTGACCTTTTCTGTTGAAGTGCATCATTCAGTTTGTCCAGCTGATGACAGTAGACTTCCGAATTAATCGTTGTGTTATCCGGTAAAAGCTCAAAAAAAACGATTCCTTTAAAATCCCACCAAACAGACAGCATCACCTTTTTTTGGTGAATATCGGCTTTGGAAATGGTTTGAGCCGGTTCATCTTTTTTGCTCCATGACCTCTTGCGTTTGACGTTGTTGTATACAACCCATTTTTCGTCCCCAGTGATGATGCGCTTCAAAAACGGATCATTTTCGTGACGTTTGAGAAGCGAATCGCAGACGTCAATGCGGCGACACAGATTTCTCTCTGTGAGAACATGGGGAACCCATACATCGAGCTTCGAGGATAATCCCAGGCCTTTCAAGTGGTCATAAACTGTTGAATTTGATAAATTTAACCTCAATCCGATCTCACGTGTTGTTATTCGCCGGTTCACATCAACTAATGCCTTTATCGCGTCTTTATCAGCTTCAACCGGCCTTCCCGAACGTGGTGCATCTTCGACATCAAAATTGCCGGATCGAAATTTAGCGAACCAGTTCTGGCACTGGCGTACTGTCAACACACCTTCTCCATACACATCAGTCAATTTCTTTCTGGCTTGAACAGCATTTTTACCCTTTCTGTAGTAAAACAGTAAGATATGTCGAAAATGCTGCTTATCGCTCTCCATATTTAAAAGGGCACCAACCAAAAACTACTGCGTAGAATTAATTGGAATTTTTCACACACAAGCCTTGCTATATGAGCTCTCAAAGCATATAAAAATTATACGGCTTAAATGTGAAGTTGGGTGCAAAAGAATACAATTAAATCCTCTGTCGGGAAAAAACGAAATGACTTTCCGAACAACCCTATAATTTTCCATTTTTGAGGAAACATTCCTTCAGTTAAAGAACGATTAAAAAGAATATAAAGAGGTTTCGAGAAGCCACGAGAACAAAATTTCAAAATTATCTGGGGATACCGTCCGGACCAGGATTTAGTTTTTCACTCAGTTTAGATAGTATGGAATGTATATCATCGATGTTAATAATAAAATCCTGCACTCGTGGCAAAATGACATTAGAGGCACGCATGTTGACATCAATAGTATAACACGATTCAAAATGTTCAGCGAGAAGGTTCACAATTTCATCATTATTGGTCGCAGTTTTGTCGTCTAATGTCATAATATTTGGAAGTCCATGATTTGATTTTTTAGCGTTAACATAGTTCCAGAAGGGTTTAATATCATGATCAATCGAGAACTCGAGTTTAATTAACTTTTGTTTTTCTAAGAAACGAATATGTTTTTTACACTCAGCGCGCAACTTTGAAAATTCAATTTTATCAGCAATGAGACCGCTTGTTTTATATTTAAAGTGTGCGTGTTTTTTCAGAAGAAACAGTTTTTTCAGAACTTTATCATTATGAACACTATTGGAGTTCGAATAACCAAAAAAAGCGCTTTGGAATATGTTTATCAAATAGATCATTAACAGTAGAATAAAAATAATCGCACGCGTTGTCGAGTGGCAAAGTTTCTAAAACAGTCCAATCAGTTCTCAACAAATCATCATCAAGAGATTGAAAGTTTGCACGTATAAAATTGAATGTGGAAGTAGAAAAGTAATGTTCATTAACTGGTGCAGTATAAAATTTACACGCAATCAAAAGAGCAGGGTGATAACGATCACATTTTATTATTGGATCTAAACATTTTTCAACATTAGTAATTTTTGTATCTGAGGTGAAACATAAATCAAGAGTTTCATGGTAATCGTTATTCACATAATTAATTTGAGATAAATTATTGTAGCTACAGGAGTTTGATAAAATTTGAGTATTGTATTCAACAGGGTTGGCATGAATGAATCATTTTGATTTAAATCACGATTTTAAATCAAATGATTTTTTAAATAAAAATCAATGATTTAATCAAAAAGTTTAATTTCACTTTCTTTCACAGAAATCAACATAAAAAACAGATTTAGAAATTATAATTAAGTTACAAACTAGGATCATTTAAATCTGAGAAATCAATATCATTATTATGATATTTGAATAAAAAAACTAGTTTTCCAGCTTTTTCAATTCCCAGTCGGTTTCTTAATTTGCTCTGAACAATTCCAAAGGTGAAAAACACTCTTTCTACAGCAGCTGAAGAAGCTATCGCGCCAAACAATTGCTTCGCTACTGGAAAAATTTTTCACTGTTCCTCTTCACTAAATATATTTTTCTGTGACACCCACCACTCTAGTGGTGTCACATTTTTTACTATTTCTTCTGCGAACATCACACTTTAGAATGGTTTTGATTTTGACTTAAGCTTTACTATCAATGGTAGCAAAACTGAACCATCATAGTGATTTCGCGCTTCCTCCAACGCACTTTCTTCTTCTTCATCTGTCAGTGTGAATTCTGTTTGGGTTGGGTCTAATAAAAATGCCAGAAAGTGACTGGGGGTCATTGCTTGCTTATATCTTTCGAAACTTCGACATTTGGCTACTATTTAAATCAGTTTCTTTAAATTTAGCTCCAAGCTGTTACAGCAGCAGACAAATTTGCATTATTTCTTTGTAAAGTATCCAATGTAACAGATATTGGCTTCAAAATTATTAGATAATCTTCCACTGACCTTTTTACGACCATATTTTCAACTTTTGCTCTAATATCAGGATCTATGACGTCCCTGTTCTCTTCACATATTTTTAGTAGCTTTTGCCACTCAGACACAAAGACTTCGAAACAATCAGTTATAGTATTCCAACGAATATCTGATGGTAGCACTAATGCTTTCCCTCCTTCCGCTTTGTACAAGCTGTTAGCTGCATGATTGTTTCGGAAGTATTTTATTATTTGCACAACATGCTCCTTTATACTGCTAATTTCTTAATTAAATCAAAAAAATCGTGATTAATTAGAATTTTTTCAAAATATCGCACTTTATTCGATTTTTTAAAAAAATCATGATTTTTTCCAACCCTGGTATTCAATTAAGTGTAAACAGTTTTCGGTAGGTAAGGCAGTCGTGCCTATGACGTCATTGAGCCAGGAAATCTTTGGCAGATTATAATCACCGACAATTAAGGTTAAATCGTTATCAATATCTAAATTATCGACAGTACTGCAATATTCCTCATAGTTCTCGGACGGATGAGATCCAGGGGGAAAATATGCAGTGCCGATATTTATTTTTTTCACGTCGGTGATTACTCGAACAAACAGATATTCATAAGTACTGGCATGTTTACACAAAAGTAGGGTTGCCATCCGTCCGGGTTTCCCCGGATTTGTCCTAGTTTAGAGGGCATCCGGGGGGGGGGCTTCATTTGTACTCCGGGTTTAAAAATTTAAAGTCCTAGGCCGCCCGCGAAGATATTTAAAATGTGGCTTTAAGGTGATACAAATGAGTATAGTTTTGGGTTATTTTACGTTTTAAAAAGTTGATAATAATGTAACTTACATTACAGTAAGTCTAAACTTTAAAAATGTTCAGTTTTGTTGCTTAAGATTTAAGAAGACTAAATTTAGTTCATATTCTGTTAAGAGATATTTTGTTATATAGGTAAATGGCTGCTAATAAAAATTTAAAGAAACTAATTATTATTCAGTTAAAAGAGTTACCTCAAAAATTGTAAGACTGAATACTGGAATGGTCTCAGTACTAAGAATTTCGTTTAAAAATTTAATTCATTTTTTTAGGTTTCATATTTTTATAAGGTTTTGTTTTCATAACAAAGTATATTAATAATTTGTGTTTTATTTTAAGAACAAAAAAAAATCTAACTGATTTTTAAAACAATTTGTAACAAACTGTAATAAGATTCTGTTTTGTTAGGTACATTTAAAATGATGATAAAAATCACTAAATCTAATTTTAAGGTCTGAGAATAAATAAAAAGGTGATTTATGACATTTCCAACTGATTTTATTACACTATGTTTAAAAAAACCTGTTGACATGTCCGGGTTCTGGACTCTAAAATCCGGGGTTTTCACGCGTCTTGTCCTGATTTCCAAATTTTAGAGATGGCAACCCTACACAATACATTGGTTATGCGTTGCTATCAGAACTCCGCCTCCTCTCTGTTGCTGGGACAATGTTGGGTCACGATCACTCCTGCAGATGTTGTAGTTATGAAGGTTGAGTTCCTGGTCGTGAATACCAGAATGGAGCCATGTTTCAGTGAAGACAATCAAGTCGGGTGGAGTTGACTGGAGTTTGGCATCGAGGAGTGTATTAAGTTTCGTCCGGAGCCACCGCACATTTTGATAATATATGAGGAAGTCGCTCAGTTTTTTGGTTGTCCGGATTGATCTCTGGTTGATTGGGAGACATTGCCCACGGATTGAGCCCCAGTTGAATGGGAGGCACTGTCCACGGGAGGTTTTTTGGGAATATCCATCAACCTCGGCACGCCACGTACAAATCTAATACACTAACACACTAGGTCGTTCTGTAGGCATTTAAAGTAGTCGATTTGAACTTTTGTAAAATCCGCCTGGAATTTAACCGTGTCTTTAAACGCCCCACGTTTTTTTAAAAGTGAGAGGGCCGAGGCTCGATCCGAAAAAAGAGAGACGAGAGAGTAAAGCGCTATTATCATGTTCAATGCGTATGTTGATGCCTTGGCTCGTGGACTCCTCGATGTCATAGAAAATAAGGTTTTTTTCTCTAAATTGCCTCTCTGATATTTCTTCAATTACACTCGGAATTGTTTGGGATGAGATGTTGATATTGGCGTGATTTTTTTCCTGACGCGTTATCCTGGCATCAAAATTGCTCATATTCTCATTCACGGATGTGCGAAAGTCAACCATCGTTTTAGTGAAGCGGTCAAAGTTATCCATTTTTGTTTCAATGGACTCAATTTTCTTCAAAACTTTCGGTACTTGACGGAGGCCCTTGGAACAGTCGTGGCAAAAATATCGCAGTTTTCGGTTTGACTTGCGAGCGAGACTCCTCTGATCCGTAGGGGAGATGTCATCGCACTCATAATGAATGTAACATTCGCAACTGTGACATACTGCATGTTTGGCTGGTTTGAGCTTTTAAGTTCACTTCCTTTTTGCAAATGTCGCACGTATGTGGAGAGTCATCTTGTTCGATATCCTCATCCGAGGTAATGGGTGACGAAGACATTTTGCTCACCAGGACTATGAGCAAATAGAAAGAGCAAAATATATATCGAAAATGAAGTAGAGACAGGTGTTGAATTCACCTAAGCCATGTGTTTTTGAAGATAATGAAGATTTTATGTTTATAAACAAACTATTATCTTTAAATTAGTAATAGTTTTGCAAACGCACACAGAGACGAACACTCACAACGGTTAACGGTCAAAACAGAATTTCAAAACAAATTTCTCTCCTTTGTAAATCCAATCCAATTTATTATTATTATTTTTCAGTTTTTTTTACAATTCTGCGCGAATGTCAACCAGTTCTTTCTGTTGCATTGCAATGAAACCATTATTAGCCTTCATTGATTGATTAGGATCATTATCTTTTTTCTCTCTACCAGGACGATGTCTTCTGCAACGATTCCAATAGGTTTAAACTCCCAAAATACGTAATTAATATGCGTCTCTTTTCCTCTTGCTAGGGCCCTCATCGTTTTGCTCTTTGACGCCGAACAGGATAATGTTTTGGCTGCGGGCTTCACGTTAGATCAGGTCGCGCATGATTCCTGTTCCACCAATTACACTGGGGTTTTTAAAGCCTTCCTTTCTACAACGGGGGGCGTATTTGTCTTTCCTCTGTTTTGTCACATTTTGCTTTCGTTTCAACATCACTGTTGCACTTCATGAGGTCCATTTGAATACCCTATATTGTGGAGTTCAATTTTACCATTTTCTTTTGGATACCATCAAGTTCAGTTTTGTGGTTTGCAGTTATAGTTCGTTCCAGTTTTCCAACTTTTTCTCTATGTTTTTGTTCGACCTCTCCAGCTTCGCTCTGATGACTTTCACGATTTTTTCATGAGTGAATACGGAAGATGTGATGCTTGAACTTACCGCCAAATACCACATGAAAACTCAGCCTAAGGTTAGTTTGGCCAATCAGGAGCTGCGCGTACAGAACCAGTGGAGTAACGTCATCATTATTGAGCTGGCTTCGATCCTGAGACATGTATTTGCAAATGAATGGGAAGAGATATACAGAATATCAGAAAAATTTGAGGAAAAATTAAAGTGAAATTCACAATAGAAGAAAAATTCGACAAAAATTGAAGAAACTGAAGGAAAAATTGAAATAATTAAATGAAAATTCAAGGAATTTAAAAGAAAAAATAGAGAAGTTTAAAAAAAATTAAAGGAAAAATCCACCGCATTAGAAGAACTGCGAGAAAAATTGGCTGAAATAGAAAAAAAACTTAAATATGGATACACGGAGTTAGAAAAAAAGTTCCTGAAAACAACTATACCAGAAAGGATCGATAAGCAGCTTCTAGGAAAGTAGGATACTATGACCATTTTTAAAGAAATTATTGATGTCAAGCTGGAACATCCCCGTTCCATCGAAAGTACTCACAAGTCTACCGCAGTTCGATAGGAAGACATCATGGACTATCTTCTTCACACAATTCGAAACAGCCGCAGGGATTAACTCTTGGACATCAAAGGAGAATGCTACTGCGTTTATCTATACCGTGCATTATGGTGCTGAGAAAATTTTGAATATACTACCTGAACAACTAAAGGACTTCCAACTGCCAGGCGCACTTAATATCAGTGTTCACGACCAACATAGAAACCGGCTTCAAAAGAATACGAGGCAGTTATCACAAGACTTATTTGTATTTCGTATCCAAATGATACCCTGGAAAAGTTAGCGATCGATTCGTTCATCCATGGATTGAGGGATGATGCCATACAACTGCGACTTCAACTGGAAAAGCCAAGAATTTTTGCTGATACATTGGCCCAAGCACTGGAGTATGATGTCGTTGAGCAGGCGTCCTAGAAGCAAAGCAGACTGCATGGGCTACTCGAGGGGTACTTTGTGGCGAGGCAAACGTTCAATAAGGAGCAGGAAATCCCAAGTTTATTTGTACTAACAAAATTGATAAAAGGCCGATGTGACAGTGTTTATCTCGCGGGATGGATAAATTGGAAACATTGTTCGTTTCTGCTAAATATACTGGAGCAAGCAGAACAAGTATAAAACCCAGAATATTGAATAAGTAAGCTTTGTCAACCCAATGGAAGCTTCATATCGCAACTGGAGAGCTCGTAGTTGTCTATGAGATAATAGAACTACTGACCACCCCTTGGACGTCGCCGGTAATTTTGGTAAAGAAGAAGAATGGGTCAACACGTTTTCACGAAGACTACCGCCAGTTGAACAATGTAACGTAACAATGTGGCCTAGGGAATAAAATTTGTAAATCATCATTATAAGGTCGTCAGTCCTAAGACTGGTTGGACACGTACCTCCACTCTTTAACCAAGACTTATTTAACGTTGGAATTAAGCGAATAATTGTTTATGATGAATTATAAAAAGACGAATACAATAATTCCATAAATATTTACAATAATTCATCTTAAACTTACTGTTGTGTACCTCTGACACCAAACAGCTTTTTATACGTGTGTGTTGAGACGAATTTATTATCAAGATGGAATTAAAAACGGAACACCAACTATAACAACTTTTATTCTCTAATTCTAGTTTACAAAATATCCTAACATAGATTTAATATCAAACGAAGGTAATTCTAATACTTCTAATACTGTTATTAATTTGGAAAGACAAACCTTTTATAGTTACAGATAATTGACATCACAGATAAAATTGTCATTATGTTTTGGAATAGCATTTTCTATCTTTATTAAATATTGTGAATAACTATCACTCTGGACTCTGGGAAAGGCAAACGTTAGTATTTATCAATTAATAATTTGGACAAATAACAGTCTTGANATGTGTTCGACTTTCTTAGGAAGTGGTTTGGAGAATATACCTAACTTACGTAACTTCTTTTTATGAATGTTCACCTTTTTATGAAATTTACAATCTATAGATAAAAACATCTTCCTTTGAAAATCGCTCCATTTTTTGAATTCTTTTTCACTTAAATTATAAGTTAAAGATTTAAATAAATTATACGCCTCTATTTCAAGTAGACTACGTTTTGAGTACAAGAAATCCAATTCTAAATCTAGCCACTTACGCTTAGCAAAAGTGGTTATTTTTTCAATAACTTTACAGTTCTTTGAAACTTTAATATTCATAAACTCTGGGAAAAGAGAGTTACGTTTACAGGTTTTTAAGAATTGGATATCTGCACCAATTAATCTAATCTTACAACTAAGTTTGTGATACCTGTTTAAATCCGATGACCGGGAAGCCATGACGAAATATGAAGATTGGAAAAACTTTGGCGGTTGTTGTAGAACAAACAGAATAGCTCAAAACCCCAACGCCAAAACACGACACTGTAGTTGTCCGAAGCACTTTCACTTCAGTCCCGGAACTATTTGCGAACAGTAATCTAATCTAAGTCTACCTCTACCCCTCTTACGTCCCTTTTTTGTCTCTAATGTGTTTCTTCATGCCTGAGAAATTGTCCTACCAACCTATTTCTTATTGATTTCCGTAGAGTCCTCTGTTCTCTTATTCTGTGTAATAACTCTTCATTTCTAACCTTCTCTATCCACGGTATCCTCATCATTCGCCTATAGCGCCACATTTCGAACGCTTTTAACCTTTTCTTTTCCGTCGCTCCCACTGTCCATGTTTCGCACCCGTACAGCACCGCGCTCCAAACATGCGCCTTTAACAATCTTTTTTGATTTTCTAAATTAACCGTTCGTGAATATAGAAGTGACTTCTTTTTATTAAAGGCGACTCGACCCTACGCTACCCTCTGCTTTATATCCTTACTACCTCTTCCGTCCTTACTTATCTGACTTCCTAGATACCTAAAATCAGTCACTTCTAATTTCCTCCTATTCACTCTTTCCCTACTTTTTCTTCCACTGCATACCAGTATTTTTATTTTACTTTTATTTATTTTCATACAATTCTGTTTTTTCAATACCGCTCAAGTATATTTTTAAATAATTTTCGTTATATGCCATGTTCATAAAGATAGTATTTTAAAATTACTGGATATATAATCACTATGTCAAAAATTTGTTGATAAGCTACCGTATTGGCAAATTGTATTTGGAAAGTATTCTTTAAAATCTAGTGAATGTGATTAAAAGTACATATCTCTAATTTCTTAACTTAATTTTCCATTCATAGCCGAATAAAACCTGAAGATAGTTGAGAGCAAACCCTAAACAGTTACATAAAACAGTTATTTTTCCTTATTTACCTTCATTATGGTCAAAAGGATTTTAATAAACGTGTTTTTTTGATGAGTGAGGGTGACCCCCATGAGTCAGGGGGTGCCCAGACAGGACCGGACCCCTTGTTATTGCAGTCATAATAATTTGCACTTATATTCGGCTCGAAAGACCGAGTTTTTATTTATTCTGCGCTGACGCATCACCTCTCTCTCTCCTACGAGGAAGAGACGTGTAACGTGTAACTGCATTTCTTGATATACACGCATACACGGTAACTACCGCAAATTCATGCAAACCTCAATTGTTCTTTCTCGGGCAGCCGCATGAACTTCCAGCTCTCCATTCTGTCGATGTTGCACTTTTTCTTCTTAATTTATGTTTATTAATCTGTTGCTAATCTAAGACCAAGTTCATTTTTAATAATTAATATTGTATTAATTGAAAAATGCTTTTACTTGATTCCTTAGATCAAAATGTTGCGGTGTGAAAAGATAACACAAACGATATTAAGTATTTATTTTTGACGTGACAACGTCTTATAATTCGATGGAGCCGGCTGCACTCACGAAAAAACATGACTCATGCGGCGTTACCTCGCTCTGAGGCGTTCCATTTAAGGCTTAAAGTGCAAGCGAGAGCGCGGAACGAGCGACAAAGAGGCACAATCGGCCTCCGCGTTCGGCAGCGTTCGACATCTGTCTCTCTCCTACTTGAGTGAGCGATGCGTCCGCGTGGACAGCTGCTATACAATAATACATTTCCATTTACCTCCTTCTCTATATCCATACAAAATATCTATCAAACAAATAAAATTAAAATTTTCTTTTGAAAAATGAAACCATTCCATCAGTATTTTCTTATGTCGTTGTCACGTTCAACTATCGTCAGTAAACCGTCTTTACAGACAACCGATTTTTTTGAACATATTGTTAATGGTACATTGTGCGTCAATTTGAATGTCTTACTTGATTTTAAATGCACTTCTATATAATTTCATACCTTGTATGTTTAGTATATTATTTACCTAATCCGATTTTCTTGTAAATTTCTACCTGAGTTTCATTTGATTTTCACACGCGTAAACTTTAGAACGTAATATTCTGCAGCTAGTTAAGGTGAGAATACGTAGTACAATTAATGTAAATTGTATATTATCAATCTGTTAAAATTGTATGTATTGCAGAACTTCAGTTTATCCAATTTTTTTCTGAAAAGTCAATTGGCGTTTATAGCGCCACTACATTTGTTGATTCTTTCATCTATGCTCTAGTTTTTTCTATCACAGTTATTTATATGTTGACAGCGTAAATTGACACAATTATGGATCCATATGAATCTATGATTTTTGTGCATGTACAATCTTGTCATCTTGCCATTTTGTATTAAAAACGACGCTACGTCGCCATTTTTAAATTTTGTAATTTTATTGCTTTTCAGTGCGTTTTAATTATTTAATAGTGTAATTTATTTGTTTTTCTTATCCATTTTTACAGATTGACGATAAATAATAGTGGAAGAGTTCATTTTGATGCTATCAAAAAAAACGTCTACTACGGTGTAGCTGTTAACTTTTCATCGTGGAGGAGTTGTAGTTAATGAAGGTGAGATACATGCTGTAATTGTATCGGTAGATACAGAGATTAAATGCATTGCCGCTTGACAGTATTTCATTTTACAGAAACATTATAAAAACTTTGGATGGCATTAAAGCAGTGATTGTATCAGTCCTTATTCGCTCCAGAGCATAGCTGTAAATATGGTGCCGTAGAAAGCACGAAGTGCCTTTTTTTTCATTGAAAATGGAGCAGTGTACCATTGCTAAAGGAAAGATTTATGACAATGAACTGGTAAGTAACAGTATCAATTAAAAAGAGTAAATGAGGTCCCAGAAATTTCAATTTCTTAGATATTTGTAACATACTTTCGGTAGACAACTTTTAAACAGTTTTTCAAAAATGATGGAAACAGAATAGCAGAATTAACGAGGAATTGACCTTTCCATCAGTGTTGAAGTTTGCTGCCTAACTGTACCACCATATGGGCACATTAAAATATACCTGATATGATCTACTTGTTTTAAAAGTGGTAATTAATTATATTTTCTTGTCCATCTCTATAGATTGTCCAACAAATAAGATGGAGTTATAATTAATTTTGATGTTACTGAAATCATCAGTGCTTTTGATGTCTTCACATAATGCAGTTAATTTTGAGCATGTGAGAGAGAAGTAACTAGAGATTAATTTGGAAACCACTGAAACAACAAATTTGTCTGCCGTGGTAGCCCTGGTGGATTTGGCTATAGTTTATTAAGGTGACAATGCATGACAATATTAATTGCTCTTTATTAATCTTCTTTTATGGTATTAACAATTCTTGTCCATAGCATAAATTGAGATTAAAGTGAATCTACGGCATTTTAGCAATTATCTATTGTTCTCAGCAGAAGTTGGGGGTTATTACACATCTATGGTGTTGCCCTTAATAAATATCTATTGTTCACACCTTAAATTGACCTCATTCATTTATGATTATTTGTCATTTATGTAAATTGACTGTTGTCACCATTTTATAATTCAGATATTTTACTGCCTTTTGCTACATATTTTTAGCTGTTTTAATGCCTTCCTCAATGAATAGTGTAATTAATGTGTTTTTTGTCAATTTGTGCAGATTGCCCAACAAATGAGAGAATTACAATTCAGTTTGGTCCCACTGAAACAACTAATGTCTACATGGGTGTGGTCTTTCATGAAGTATATTCTTGATTTGCTGTTTTTGTCTTCGTCTTCCAACATTATGCAGTCAATTTTCAACCGACGAGTGAGAGCAACTGGAGATTTATTCCAATTCCACTGAAACAACAAATTTTCTGCTGGCATTTCTCCTGAAGTTGGTTTGCTTTTCACACCTGCAAACTTTGAAACATTATGTTCTACAGTTATTTAAGGTGAGAATACTTGCTATAATTAATTCTAATTGCTCTTTATTAATCTGTTACCACCGTATCTGTTTCAGATCGACGTTGGAGAAGACAGATGACCCCATAGTTAAAGAGTTCTTTATCTTGCATGCTCTATCTAGTAGAATTCATTAAGTCAATTTTATTCAAATTAATTTTTTAGTTTGCATGTTTTTTTGTAGTTAATTTGAATTATTTTGCATGCTTATTTTTGTTCATTTTATTTGAAGTAATTGTTGAATTTAGATGTTTTTATTTTTTTTTTGTATGTAGTAGTAGTGTAGTAGTAGAAATAACACGTTTAGTAGTTGTAGTATAGTCTAACCTTGCTTACCTCTTCGCTTAGCTTACTGCATATTCTT
>NW_020438939.1:905478-910983 GCF_000699045.2 Agrilus planipennis
TAATAAAATTGCTAAATAAACCTCATTTTGATATAAACAGCGTTTTACTTATTAAATATAACACTAATACATCTTTTGAGAAGTTTAATTTATAGTTATAATACTGGAAATAAATTATGATAGTAATAGTACAATTAAACGTTTCAAGGCCGAACGATGTAGAAAAACGAAAAGCAATACTGCCATATAGTTGATCTCGCGCTAAAAATTTGTACTTTTAAAAAGACCTTTTGCGACTTATGCTCTCCTGATACAAATTTTCAGATTTAACAAAATTTTCAGTTTTTCGTCATATACGAGGGTCAGTCGAAAACTTATGGAAAAAAATACTTCTAAAAAGACCTTTTGCGACTTATGCTCTCCTAATACAAATTTTCAAATTTAACAAAATTTTCAATTTTGCTTCATATACGAGGGCCGGTCGAAAAGTTATGGAAAAAATACTTTTAAAAAGACCCTTTGCGACTTATGCTCTCCTAATACAAATTTTCAGATTTAACAAAATTTTCAGTTTTGCGTCATATACCAGTGCCGGTCGAAAAGTTATGGAACAAAATTTCAAAAAACAATTTTTGATTTTTCCGTTACTTTCTGACCAACCCTCGTATTTGGCTCAAAACCGAAATTTTTCATAAATTCCAACATTTGTATTAGGAGAGCATAAGTTGCATTGGATCTTTTCCCAAATTTTTGATTTTTCCGTTACTTTCTGACCGACCCTCGTATTTGGCTCAAAACCGAAAATTTTCGTAAATTCCTACATTTGTATTAGGAGAGCATAAGTCGCAAAAGGTCTTTTTAAAAGTATCAATTTTTAGCGGGGGATCAACTATATCGTAGTCTTGTTTTTCGTTTTTCTACATCGTTCGACCTTGAAACGTTTAATTGTACTATTACTATCATAATTTATGTTCATTTCCAGTATTATAACTATAAATTAAAGTTGCATTGGATCTTTTTCCAAGTTCAGAATTAAAGCGCAGAATTAACTTCACCTTTCTTACAAATAGTTCAGCTCCTGAGCATATGACTTGTAATTTTCAAAAAATTGACACAATTTCTTTTTTTTTTTACAGTATTTGTACTATTTTATTCATTACTGTTCAAAGCTGAGGAAAAAACTAAGAACACATACTTTATTTATTTATTTAAATACTAAAAAATGATAATACAATGAAAATACATTTATTATAACAAAGTACAAATTTATTTCAAATAACAACAATACATCAATATAAACAATGTATCTAAGATATAATACATTCTAACGACTTATAAAAGTTAAAAATATAATACCTGTAAGAGAGACAATAAAATCAATAAAATTTTAAAGAAAATACATTTATTATACATAAACTGTCATACCATTATTATTTAAAGGCAAGATTAGGGAGAAAAAAGCCTCTCTAACCTTCTGTGACCTCCGCATCTCCCCTTATAGCCACCCTATCCACCCAAAACAAACATTAATTTTGAAAGCGTAAACAAATAATTAATTTCATTTAACAATTATACCAAAAAATCAATTTAGAAACATTTTAAATATCAACCTAAGTTATGATTATAAAGATACAACAGTTTATGCAGTAAAAAACAAAATACCTGTAAGAGAAAGACAAGAAAACACATGAAATTTCAAAGAAAATACAATAAAAAGCAAACAAGAAAATGATGTCTTCGTTCTTCTTAGGAAATACCTCAAAATCTGAAAGCGAATAGTGCAATTACAAGGACTAACGACAAATACTAATAGCTTTGGTAGAGAAGATCGGACAGATTTCGCCAAGGCAAGCTGGGCAGTCGCCTATTGCTCCTATTCCAGATAACCCACTGTACCCTGTCTGAAAGGAAGTAACGCTAGAGTAGACTCGCGAAAAGTGTATAAGACACTTTTAAGATCAACTAAATAGCTAAGCCCAAGGGAAGTCGTTCGGGGAGGCCCTCCCTAATTCCACAAGGGTGAGAAGAAACACACACGATAACGAAACGTTGAATCATGTAGAACTCGTAGGGTAAATGCAAAGCAAATTAGGAAGAATATGCAGTAAGCTAAGCGAAGAGGTAAGCAAGGTTAGACTATACTACAACTACTAAACGTGTTATTTCTACTACTACACTACTACTACATACAAAAATAAAAACATCTACAATCAACAATTACTTCAAATAAAATGAACAAAAATAAGCATGCAAAATAAAAACTAATTCAAATTAACTACAAAAAAACATGCAAAATAAAAAATTAATTTGAATAAAATGAACTTAATGAATTCTACTAGATAGAGCATGCAAGATAAAGAACTATTTCAACTACTGGGTCATCTTTGTCTTCTCCAACGTCGATCTGAAACAGATACGGTGGCAAACAGATTAATAAAGAGCAATTAGAATTAATTATATCAAGTATTCTCACCTTAATTAACGTTCCAAAGTTTACTGGTGTGAAAAGCAAACTAAATCCAAGAGAAATACCAATGCAGAAAATTTGTTATTTCCAGTGGAATTCAAATAAACTTCAGTTGATCTCGCTCATCGGTTGAAAAGTAACTGCATAATGTTGCAAGGCGAAGAAGAAAAGTGCAAATCAACAATATGATCCATGAAAGACCACACCCATCCAGACATTGGTTGTTTTAGTACAACCAAAATGAACTTTAATTCCTTCTCATTTGTTAGACGATCTGTAGAAATGGACAAAAAAATATATTAATTACCGTATTAATTATGAATCAGATTAAACACATTTAAAAATACGCACCAAAACGCAAATAAAACATCTAAATTATAAAATGACGACAAGCGTCAAGTTTACATAATGACGGATCATATTTGATAGATAAATGTGAAATCATAGACGTCAATTCGTGGTGTAGACAACAGATAAAGGTTAAACGAAATTACATAGATACTGTGAACAATAGATATTTTAAAGAAATAATACACGTCATAACGTCAATTTATACTGTAAACAGAGTATTTTTAAAAGAAATGCCATTACATATTAATAAAGAGCAATTAATATTAATTATGTCATGAATTCTCACCTTAAGTAACTGTAGAAAGTAGTGTTCTAAAGTCTACAAGTGAAATGAGCAAGCCAAATCCAGAAGTGATACCATTGCTGGTAATGTTGTTCCAGTGGTTTTAACTTCCTTTTGCCCCCCCTTGCAAGTACAAAATTAAGACGTCAAAAGCAACAGTTGTGTCAGAAGCATCAAAATTAACTGTAATTCCCTCTCATTTGTTGAACAATCTATACAAAGGGACAAGAAAAAGTAATTAATTGCCACTTTTAAAGCAAGTAAATCAGTAATATTTTAATGTGGCGATGTGATGGAAAAGTTAAAAGCTAACTTTCACATTGATCAAAAGAGAAGTTTCATATTAATTCTGCTTCTCTGCTTGTGCCATTTCTGTAAAGTTGTATTGGTTGTCTGTTGAAAGTAAGGAATGTCTAAGGAATTTCTGGGATCTTAATTACTATTATTTTTAAATGATACTTACCAGTTCACTGTTATAAATCCTTAGCAACAGCACACTGCCTTTGCTCTTAATTCATACTTTCTTTAGTGTCATAGGTACAGCTACTTTCTCAAGAGAATGAGGACTCATACAACCAATGCTCTGTAAATTAATGCCATTTAGTTTTTCTTTAACATTTCTGTAAAATAAAATCTTAAGAATGTGTATTCAGATGTAATAAATTTCGCCCCAGTAAATAACATGCAAAATACAATGTTAAAGTTAATATCAAATAAATGTACCAAGTATATATTACGGCACGAATACTCACTTTAATTAACTACAACATTTTCCATAGTGAAAAGATACTTTTTCAGTCGCAACACAACGAACGTTTTCCACTCATATTTATCGTCAATCTGAAAATATGGAGAAGAAAAACTAAACCACACTATTAATACACTAAACAATTGAAACACGAAAAACAACAATGAAAACAAGCACCGAAAGCATGTAAAATTGCGAAATCTTATTATTGGCGACATGGCGTCGCTTGTACATGATAAGATCGACATCATAGATAATAGATCTACAAAATGCTAAACCCATACATAATGGTAAACCTCTCTCACAGACCTCTTGTCTATGCTGGACATGGTGTCATTCATCGATGTCTACTAATGGACGTGCCTTAGCGGTCAGAATTGTGGTACAACGAAAGAGATGGAACGAAGTTTCGGACAATATCCATCTCCACGATAATGCGTAAGCGTGTCAGGAAAAAGATAACATTAGTCCGAAACCATACGCCATCTCCCTCACTATTCGAGCCAATAAATTATTACAATGACATACGGCTAAGGCACGTCCATTAATATATGTCTATGGTGTCATTCATAGATAATCTGATGCAGAAAAAGAGAATATTAATTCACAATGTACCATTGAGTAAAAACAACATACAGAGTATGTTGAAAAATTGGAGCGTATTTGAATAACAAATATAAATATGTATATTATAGACCTTGCAATACACTTGTTATTTTCTTTAAGAGTACATACCTTCTTTAAATCCAAAATAACAAAAAAAAAAAATTGTACAATTGGTTTTTATTTTCGAATATCCTTATTTTGAATCAAGCAGCAATTACATTTTTAAATATATCTTAATCTAAACACAGTTATTACGCATATATTATAACTACACAGGCTGTTTTATCCATAAATATATTTTCCTTTTTTTTTTCGAGATTGATTATTACCTGTTAACTTTTTTATTTTAAAAGGCGATATAAACTAATAAAAACTAAAGTAACAGTCTTTCAATTATAAAAGAAGTACATACAAAAAAGTTATGTTTTTTTAACAAGAAGAGACGCCTATTATCCTAAAAATACTGCTCACTATTCTACCACTTTACTCTCCTATTATATATACAAGTGCTATTTACTAACTGGCCCTTAAAAAATTTACAGGATGTTCTACAATCGATAAACCGTAATAAGGGGGAGGAAAACACTCGTTGCATAATTTTAAAACAATTTGTGTATAATATTAACGAATGTAGCATATATTAAAAACATTTAAAATATGTATGTGGCTTCTTTAATGTATAATAATGAATGTCAAATTAAAATATTAAGATGTAGTGATTTTATAAAATAATTTTGAAAATAAACAAGTATTTCCTTCAGCAATAGGTACATAAAAATATAGTTTACATACAACACAGCTTTGTCATAGTTATTTTACCTAATGACGTATACCCCGATTAATTAAATTAGGTAAAGAAAAACATTTTTTGGATAATTAAATCATATACATGGAAATTTAAAGTAAGATGTTGATAACGAAAACACTTTCATGTTTCATTCTTGTGTTTTCTTTTTCCTTTATCTTCGTTTTGTTTGGATCATTTAACTTTATATAACGTTTATAACTAACCAATCAGATGCAGAGAACACTTTCAACGTTTATATTACTATTATGTACCTATTATTATTATGAACCACATATTTATTAGTATATATTGAATTATTTTGC
>NW_020438939.1:911567-915269 GCF_000699045.2 Agrilus planipennis
AATACATATTACTAAAGACAAGTAATTGAAAAAAATACTAGATAATTGAATAAATAAAAAAAAATAATAAAGTAAAATAATGGGAGAGGATAAAAAGATTGACGACATACTTTAAAATAATGAAAAAAAAAAAATAAAAATGTTAAACAGTTACAAAAATTAAATATTACTAAAGATAAGTAATTTAAAAAAAATACGTAGAACTATTAAATAATAAATAAGAGAACAAACTCTGTATAAGAGCAACTGAGAGAAAATTCTTTAAAAAAATTGTTTACATAATTTTCTACTTTTATTTTTAGAAACTGGTACGCACTTACCTCGACTATTAATTTTAATATGTGTTGTTGGCGATAGAGATTTATTGTCTGCGTCGTCCTTTATGAATTTTTTCGTGGGTGGAGGCGGAGATTCCCGTTCGGATTCCCTCTTGACGAGGGGTGGGTGAGGCGATGATTGCAACTGGTTCGTTTCCGAGAGATTCAAGGCTTCCTTCTGAGGTTCATGAACAACCTGATGGTTATTATTATACAAGTTCCACAGCGTCATTCGTGACATTTCCAAGGGGTTGAGGGGTGACGTTGCACTTGGTGGTGACATGTCTCCTTGTCTTGGAGGCGTGGATGCGGAATTTCGCATTTCTTTGTTTAATAGTTTAACGTATTCCATCATCCTAGCTTCGAACTCACTTGGAGCAAGACCAGGGATGGGTCCGCCATTTAAGGGTTGACTCATGGGCTGAGGGTGGCTTGGGTGATGTGCTCCGTTGTGCAAACTAACACCCCCACTCATTACCGAGTTCATACGGGCTGCGAATTGTTGTTGTTGAGACACGAGGGTAAGGGGTGACATTTGGGTGGAAGGAATGGGTGACCTTTGGACGTTGTCGTATTGACCGTAACTACTTCGTCTGCCCTCCCTTCGGTTACCATCTATCGCTGCTTGTAATTCCGCGGGGGTGCTTAACCGCCTTTTTTCACATTCGTATGGGTACAAGTACTTCATATACCTGAAACAAAAAGAAATAGAAATTTTAATGCTGCCTGTATGTTAGAGAATCACTGACAGGTATGTACGAATTTATATTAAGAAGAGTGCGGGACAACTGGTCACACGGCTCAAGAACGCATGACTAACTGACTAATAAAGCGTTTATATTTTCCGATTTTCATTTAGCCGTTAATATTTTAGAAGGTGTCCTACCAACCTATCTCTATTTCTTATTGGCTACCATATAATGATCTTCGTTTTACTTTTTCTTTTCTACCTAAAATTGAAACATTCTTTTGAGTATTTAATTTACCCCTTTTTTAATTAGTACCTAAGATTTATGTATCCCAACAATCAAGTTTGTATAAGTCCCTTTCTGTTTCTGAAAAGAGACTGTAACAGACGGACAGAATGTTTTATAAGAGTACCGTTTTCTACTTCTGAGGTATGGAACCCTAAATTTTTTCTTTTATTAAGCGTGCTTTTCTCTGAAGAAACTAAAAAAGCGATACAAAATTCTTTTGTACTGCGAAAAACTCGAAAGTAGTTAAGAAGTCCGAGTTAGGGAAAATTCGAGTTAAGCGAAATTTTCACTTTACCGTCAAAAAAACAATTTTTTAGCTACTTTCCCTAAGATTGAGTGCCGTAGTGAAAATTTACTGTGGTATAGTTCTGCTTAAAAACACGAGTCGTTAATTATTTATCAATGCGGCTGATATTTCTGAAGAAAATTAACAGAAATTTGAATTAAAAGTACAATTTATTATGTACGTTGTACGTAAAACCCGCACTCGAATTTAGAGTAAGACAAAAATTCAAGTTAGAGAAATGGAGAATTCTAGTTAACAAAAAGGAAACAAAAAAATATTTCAGTTAAAAAGGATTTCGAGTTACACGGATGCTCGACTGTATATTACACACTAAAATAATTAATATTTGTGTAATGTACAATCAAGAATGGAAATACGTTCTAGATTTAAAAAAAGTTCTCAAAAAAACCATTTGTACTAGAATAAAGACGTAAAGTTTATTTTTATTTAAAGAAACAACAGCACACTAATGGATTTAGGGTATTTTTATTGGCCGGCTATGTCATAATCCAATTATGATGAGTTCAACGAGTCAGTGATTCATACTTTTGAAACGCGATTAGATGCTAAAATAAAATTTTAGATTTTTAGTTTCGATTACACACACAAATATCGTAACATTAACAAAGGCAGAAAAAATTATACTATTTTTTATTTATTATTTTCTTATTTTATTAAATTTTTAAATTTTAATCAAATGTTTGGATTAATAATATAAAAACTATACATTTCTATTCCTTATTTCAACCGGCCCAACTAATGTTTTTGATGCTAAATTAAATTTTAGAATTGGCAGTTGTAAATCGATGGATTGAGTCTTCCCTGTGTCTATCAAAATACTTTTGGCTACATTTATAAATTGACTCAAAAGAACGCATTAGATATACCGACTGATTTATTTATTTACGAAGAATAATCATGACGAGATCTAGATATAAAGATATCTCAACTGATGTATTTGTTATCGAACATAAAATTAATGTATGCTTGTGATTGTGACAACTGTCTTAAATACAAGGATTACACTAGACTGCATTACGTTATCAATAATAATCAAAACTACGTAAGTCATCATTCATCAAATATGTTGCTGAACAAATGTTTACGTATGTGAAGGTAACGTATCAAAAACTTTTCTTTTCTTTAATCCGCCTGTTTAAAGCAAATCGATTTTTGGTTCACAATTTTCGAAGATAAATAGAAGTAAAGATTATTTTCTAACTAAGTTGCAATAGTACTTAATTTAATTAAATTAAATCTTTATTATTATTATTATTTCCTAGTTTTAGCGAAATGCGAAGTTTAGCTCAGGATAGGAAAGAGTGGAGGTACGTGTCCAACCAGTCTTAGGACTGACGACCTTATGATGATGATGATGATGATATGTGTATATTTATACTACAGGGAAATTAAAAGATTGGACTAGACAAGTAAATTCGTAAAAAATTTCAAATGTCTGTCTTTATACTAGCAAGATAAAGACCGAACGAACAAGACCAAGACTAAAGACATCATTTTACTTGTCCTGTATTTATTCAAAAATCGTTTGTGTTGCCGGTAAGGGAGACGGTAGGTAAGAAAGAAAAAAAGATGTTGAATCAGTTTATAACTGAACCAGAGCCCCCATAAGGATACCTTCGAACACATTCGCATATGTACGATTGTAACAATTTTATGTTTCTGATTGTTTAAAAGTGTCGGTTCCGGATAATCGGGTACTCGGCATTAACTGTGCGTTAATGGTTCATGTTTTCGTTTTGGTGGGCTTTCTAGTAAATACCACCCTCATCAACAATAGTACAAAGTAGGACAAACGACCTATTCCAGTACAATCATAATAGGGATGCTCGACGCAATTATCCGGTACACGGCCGGATTCTAAAAAAGTGATGGATCCGCCGAGTACCGGACCCAAACCAGGTACCCAGCCCATCTCTAGTCAAAAGTTGAGGTTAATTCATTTCCGGTGTGCCAATTTCAGGATGGAAAATGGTACCGAGCCTATTCGCATATTCTGGATTATAAATTATACGCATATCAATTAAAAATATAATAAAACGGTGCAGGGCCCCTTGTTACTAGATAATAATATAAAGGAATTGAAAATATGGCTTGGGTGATG
>NW_020438939.1:918935-927768 GCF_000699045.2 Agrilus planipennis
CGAAACTGCCAGACGCGGATCGCGATTTCGATCTTTTTGGATCTCATCAGCGCGTCGCAGGCAGCTCCGACAGAACACAGACCAACTTTTACCTGCTGTCTTAACAGTGCGTTTCAGAAAATACTACAAACGGCACAGTGAACGCTATCTGTAGCACGATGCTACATTTTAGGATTACGTATTACGTATTACTACATTTTACGATTAGTAATAGAAGACTTTTGCATCTGAAAATTTATTACGATGCTTTATCGCAATTCGTAGTCTGGTTATAAAGTGACAAACTGCTCAAAGAAATCCATTTTCTCCGTGTGAATGGACTTCAAAGGTCTAACCGTTGTATTGTGTGTTAAGACAACGTGCCTACCGGGTGGTTACGGTGTTGTGACAGAACACGAGGGGATCAGTTGTTTCTGTATGTCGCGGAGGCGGCTTGGAGGAGGCGGTGGTCCCGGTGGTGGAGCTATTTTCGTTCGAAATCCTTTAGTATTTTTAATGGCCCGCCTTTTCCTGATCCGCCTTATTTTGATTACGGACGCGCGTAGGCATAGATATAAAGTTGAGAAAATGAAAAGTCGCTGATGTACTTCTTATACACTTCATGAGAACGTGGGGTAAACTGGACGAAAGCCAACTTATTTAAATTCCGGACAGCGATATCGGATCGCCTGCTTGACTTTTGTAAGAATCATATTAATTTGTCTCACCAAATGTCGGCGGGTTAAATACAGGAAGAACAAAAAAAACAAGAATGGTAAATTAATTGGGCGAGTATCATCTATTTGGCATTTTATGTACAAGTTAATAAATTAAATAATATTATTATTATTAAAAAATTAATTTACACTCCAAATACCAGAAGGATTAGGTAAATTATGATCAAACCCCTAAAACTAGAACCTCCTAGTCATAATCTAGTTATGTTTGAGTTAGAGATAATTCGAGTTGAAGTAACTTTCTGCATTTCCTTTACTTATTAATTTTTGTTTGGAAAACAGACAATTTAAAGTACTTCGTTCGTATTGTCTTTTCCTACCTTAATGATCCGTAATCTAATTGCTGTTTTTTTTGGAGACAATGGAACAAAAACATATTCGTGTTAGAAAACATTTCGAATTATAGAAGTTCGACGGTACACGGAAAAACTGTGTTGAGTTTTATTGAATATATTTTATAATATAAATAAAAAGAAGAATGTTTCAAAAAATTCGTTTTTTTGCAATTCAAGTCAATGTTTTGGTTTCTTCTTTTTGTTTATATTAAAGTTTCAACAAGTAGTTGAATGTAATACTTTAGACATTTGTCGTGTTAGAATTTTCAAAAACTAATTAATTCGTTCCCTTTCTACTAAAAATTTCTAAAATGTTTTTAATTAAAAGAAAAGTTTGCAAAGATCTCGGATCAGCGAAAATGTAGGTACTCTAAAAAAACCACGTCAAGTCTGTCTAAAAATTAGAGTCAATAATTGCTGTAAGAGAGCTTTTAATAAATCGTACCCGAATTAGAAACATCAATATGACGCATGTATTAATAGTTGGCATAATTGTGGTACACGCGAGACCTGTGAATATTTTTTCTAATCCATTTTATTTTGATTATAAACTTCTACTACTATGTGTCGCGCAATGAAAATCTTATGATACGTCATAACAACTGAACATCTTTGCTGGCTGGACCACGGCCAACCGAAATGCTCGAAAAATATTTATTTAAACGTGTTCATTAAACTTCAGTATCCTAGAAGAAATATCACTACCAATGCCACAAAATATCATATAGGTACATATACTTAAGTTTGCTTATAAAAATTCTGCATGTAATAAACCAATCGTTCATTAAGTTTCGGATCCCTCGCAAATAACAGAGTTATCAGTCTTGCTACAGAAGCAAATAAATCAGGAACATCTTTCATTTAAAACAAAAATACTGGTATGCAAGAGAATAAGAAGTAGGGAAAGTAGAAAAATTAGAAAAAGTGGCTGATTTTAGGTATCTAGGAAGCCAGATAAGTCAGGGCGGAAGGAGCAGAAGAGATATAAAGTAGAAAATAGCGCAGGCTCGAGTCGCTTTCAATAAAAAGAAGTCACTTCTATGCTCGCGAACGGTTAATTTAGAAATTCGAAAAAGGTTGTTAAAGGTGTATGTTTGGAAAGCGGCGCTGTATGGGTGCGAAATATGGACGGTGGGCACGGCGGAAAAGAAAAGGCTAGAAGCGTTTGAACTGTGGTGTTATAGACGAATGACGAGGATACCGTCGATAAAGAAGGTTAGAAATAAAGCAGTATTAGAAAGAATAAGAGAATAGAGGACTGTATGGAAGTCAAAAAGAAATAGGCGAGATAGGTTAGTAGGACACCTTCTCAGGCATGAAGGTGTAGTCAGAAACATATTAGGGGAAGTAACGGGAGTTGGGAGGGGTAGAGGCAGACCTAGATTATATTATTGTTCGCAAATAGTTCAGCATGTGGGTTGTTCTAGTTTTAGGGAAATGCGAAGATTAGCTAAGGATAGGAAAGAGTGGAGGTACGTGTCCAACCAGTCTTAGGACTGATGACCTTATGATGAGTCGTGCTTTAAATACCATTCATTGTCAGACAAATGTGGTGTTACAGGCGAATGATGAGGATACCGTGGATAGAGACGGTTAGAAATAAAGAGGTATTAGAAAGAATAAGAAAACAGAGGACTCTACGGAAGTCAATAAAAAATAGGCGAGATAGGTTGGTCGGTTACCGTATCAGGCATGAAGGTCTAGTCACAGACATATTAGAGGCAGAAGAGGAAGTTAGGAGGGGTAGAGGTATAGTTAAGGATATTGGTTGTTCTAGTTTTAGGGAAATGCGAAGATTATCTCAGGATAGGAATGAGTGGAGGTGCGTGTCCAACCAGTCTTAGACTGACGACCTTATGATGATGGGTACCAAGTGGAGATACAGGTATTACCATACATCCGAACCACCACCATCCAAAGATTGCGGCATTAGAACAATCCTACAAATCTTCACACATTAATGCCGTTCCCCTGCCGTTCCGCGGTATGAATACGGCACTATATGTGTAAATTGATCTTTAACATCACAACCAATTACTAAAAGCGTATGGTGGGGCTTCTGGTTTTATCTTCTGAAGAGCAAAAACTGAAAAGAAATTGTGTCTGATGTGTGAAGATTAATTACGGAGTTATTTTTGAAAAAAAGGTGAATGCATTTGCTATAACATGAGCATTGCAAATGCTCTCGTCGCAATTTCGTTATTTTACTTTTTTATCGTTCCACAAAAAAGAAAAAAATGTCTGGATTATTAGGATTTGTAAAAATAGTGGATGCTTTTTTTACTGTGATTCTTAATTTGTTGAGTTCTCTTGTAGGAGCTAAAACAGAAAAGAATAAAAAAAACGGAAATGCGGCTTTGACATCAAACGTAAGAAACGCATTATGGTTGCATTTGTTTCAGGCACATACATACATAAAATTGCTCAAAGAACCGCGGCCCTTAAATGTGGCAAGAGACCTATTTTTATATTTCGAAACAAAAACAGAATCTATAGCCATTCAAGTATTTAATAGATACTTAAACAACAAAACATGGATACGAAAACTACCTACGTATATATTGTAGCTAAGTATATAAATAAAATTGAGATATATGTAATAAGGTTACTCGTATGCTTCTAAGACTCAAATGAGCCTAAAAGTTTTGTTGCCTCTTTGTATGCTCTAATTTTTGAAACTATTGAATCGATTTCGATGGGATTTTACAGGCATGTAGAGGCGTGATATAGTACAATTTTTTAAAATGTTTATTAATTAAAATAGTTGCATTTATTATTAGTTTCCCCGCGGTAAAAGTTGCCATAAGAAAAAGGTCACAGGTCAAAATTAACTTTGTAACAGAGAGCTAAACAATGTACTGCTCTTATATTTCTTTATTTCCCTGTTTTTAAATTGAACAGTTAACGTTTCGCCTAAGTCTTGAATCTAACTTTTAAAATTCCTATAAAATTAGAAATTCCTGCTTCCGATTTGAAAATGCATCGTATAGTATCCTAATTGCGTGGTTTTTGTTCAAAAGGGATTAATACATTTTAGTTCTTATTGTAACAGGATACCCTAGTGGTAAATTGAGAATCGAATAAGGATTTTTCGTTACATGCAATCATCAAAGAAAGCATAGTTTGAAAAATACGAAAATTCGTATAAATGCCTTCATATAAGTCCAATATTAGGAAAAAAGACTTAAAAATTAATCAGGAACCGTTAAATGAGTGGGAAAGAGAAGGTTGGGAAAAATTGTTTTAAAAAGAGATTAGAGGAAATAGTAAGACTTGAAAAAAATAACAGAGTTGAAACACGTGATAAGGTTAAGAAATATGCTACGGGATTATCGGCAGGCTGATCTAGTGCCAAGATATTTAGGAGGAGGAAGAGAAATAAATATTTTAGCTAGATTTAGAGTAGGAAATGAATGAGAATGAAACAAGTAATGGACAAAAGACGAAGATAGAAAATGTAAAAGATGAATATCTAATGCATGTGTTAGGTGAGTGTGAGGAATAAAGATCACTAGAAAAATGTGCTGTATTGGTGAGAGATGATGATAGTGGTCTGACCCTATTGAGGAAATTTTGAAAAATAGGAAGTGGAACATACGAGAAAATGCTTTTGTTTAGTTTTCTTTTCTAGACGTGTGTTTTGTTGTTTAAAGCAGGGTTTCCCAACCTTTTTGTCCTCGCGAACCAAAAGAAAAGTCCGAAAAAATTTGACGAACCCCCTATGTAGTCGTTAATGACAGGTATAAAAAAGCAATAAAATTTGATAGAATATATACTTTTTCATATTGCATAATAATTGAATCGTGAAATATTTAAATAANGGTAGGATGGATCTATGAAAATTTTTTTTGAGCGCAGTTTAATACATATATGTACGCAGAACATTATTTTATATTTAAAAGTCTATTATTAATTCGAAATGATTCAAAGCGGCGTCTATATGGCAATCTTCAACCAGCCATTCTTTGAGCTCAATATAGAACTGATCATTTATCTAGAAACCGACCTGTCATCTGTCAGGCAGAGTTAAATTAACTGCTTATGAGATACACACGTACATATCGCATACATAGATATAGATTTAATTTATTTCGAGACGATGCCGGAATGTCATCATCAAATAAAACACACTTTTACTATTAAATAGAAAAAGAAAAGAAAAATGTAAATTGAATGATCAGAACTGTCTTAAAAAGATCGAGGTCTATTTTTAATATTCTATGTAAATACTGCTATATGTTTATGAGTAGAGGGACGGGGGATAAAATTACTATTCTGGATTTAAAAAAAAAATACAACGTATAATTATACAACACGCTACTGAAGTGAAACTTCTTCAAACACACAAACATACCGGGATAGGGGTTAAGGAATTGGATTAATGGTATTATTTGTACACTGTGCATCGCACGGGTGCAATGCTGATAGTAAATATACTATAGAATGTCTTTATATACAACAATCACAGCTTTTTTATCATTAGACAATACAAACCGGCCGGTACCACCGCACCGCTATGTCCCTGCATTTTAAGTCTGTAATATCTTCGAAAATATTCATTTAAATTACATGCTGTAAAGGGCCATATTGATCTATATTGAATGCACAATGTTTTTGAAAGTACTTAATTGGATAAGGATTAATGCTGTATTTCTTAAAATCGCTTCGTAAATAAGCCATTATTTCTCGTAAAAAGTAAAGGATAAAAAATGGTTATTGTGTGTTATACCTAAAAGATAGATATATATACCATCGCGGACCTTTTTGTAGACCTTTTTAAGGTGTACAATACTGTAGTATATTATTTTGATTTATTTCGTAGGGTTCAGCCAACGTTTGCAATGTAAGTGCAAAAAATGTGTTTATTTACGACATCACATTACAAACCTCTAAAATTATCATCGTTTGTCTACTATATTATGCATGTATTATACATATAAACCTTCCTCTTGAATTACTCTATCTATTAAAAAAAACCGCATCAAAATCCGTTGCGTAGTTTTAAAAATCTAAGCATACATAGGGACAGACAGCGGGGGAAATCCGTAGCATCATTTCGTTACATAGCAACTCGCATGAAACGAACTTACCCTACCGTGGGCAAAGAAGTTTCACTTCAACACCATTTTTTTTTAATTCAAACTTTTTAAAAATATGTATTTAATTATGTACCCACTTCATCAATTTTGATACCTACTGTTGCATGTTTGGGGAGGGATGGGTGTAAAACATATATTAGGGATCTTAACGATCCACAAAATTAAAGTTAATTTTTCTACAAAATTTGATATTAAGATCAATTTGTTGCAAAAATCGAATTCAGAACTTTCAAATCAATAATCAGTTAGTTTTTATACTCATTTCTTTAGACAAATATACAAGAGCGGGCTGAAAAATTCATAGGCTGACCCATATATGACTCTACTAGTATCAAATCCATATAATTTTTGTTAGCCCTAACCTTCAAAAGACAGGTGTATAAATTTGACAGCTGTTCCACTATTAGTATCTGAGTTATAGCATTTTTAGTGAAAGAACTTTTGTTGTTTAAAAAAGAAAGTGCTGTTTCATCAAGACAATGCACCGTGTCACAAATCAATGAAATCGATGGAAAAATTCCATGAATTGGGCTTCGAATTGCTTCCGCATCCACCGTACTCTCCAGATCTGGCCCCCAGCGACTTTTTTCTATTTTCAGACCTCAAGACAGAAATTTCGCGCCGATGAAGAGGTAAACGCGAAACTGAAGCCTATTTTGAGACAAATCGTATTATAAAAATGGTATCGAAAAATTGTATGACCGCTATAATCGTTGTATCGCCCTCGAAGGGAACTATATTGAATAATAAAATCAAATCTATCAAAAAAATATTTTTTTCTAAGCTAGCCTACCAACTTTTCAGCCCGCCTGTTACGTTGAAAAATATATAATTAAAACTTAATGAAACATACTGTGTCCTTAACGTAAAAGCAGCTGACGTAATAGAGGATGGTAAGTGTAGTCCTTTGATTATTTCCTGCCACAATTTCTTGTTTATCACATCTACCAGTCCCCCTCTAGCTATAACCAAATTGTACAATTCGTACAAATCCAATACTGATTTGGCCATTATTGGTAACCGATTTATTGGAGTCCCTGAAACAATGAAGAAAAATCATTTACATTTTTGTAGATGTTGATGGCGTTGTAAACAATAGAAAAAACTAATTTAAATAGTACAATTATGTATATGTAACATGATTAAAAATGAGACAAAAGGCAAAGTATCAGCTTTTGAAAGAGTGGTTTAGGAAGGCTCCAAAAAGACTGGAGATAGGAACAGAAACTACAAAGATTTGCTTTAAGGATGTTTGGGAGGTACAATCGGAGACAAGAGTACATAAAGTTATAAATTCGTGATTAATTAGGTTTTGCAGCATATCATGAGGTAAATAAATACTATCTATACTAAAAAAAAGTATACGGTTTGAGAGAAAATTTGGAATTTGACCAAAAACTTTGAATAAAATAAGAAATAACGAATAATATGGAAAATTTTTAACTGACTTTTGGCAGTGAATATGCCTTGATTTCAACTTCGAAACAAAAAAATATTTAGTTTCAATCTCTATTAATAATGAGCGTAAAACTTTTTAATATGTTTAAATAATAATTAAAACTTTAAAATTGCATTTATTTCAGACAATTATAAATATTATCATTATATTATCAAGTAAAAACGAGATTTTCAGCTAATTTTTCATTTTTTCCTCGATAACCATTTAGTGAATTTGAATAACCTTACGCTAAAGTGATTCTCCAGAGTTCAAGTTACTTATTATAAAAGTTTGAAATTTCTGGTAGCTTTTTTTCTGTTAATAAAAATAAATTTAATCTGTTCGGTTAACGAATCTCCATAAAATGACGTGTAAAATTACAATTTTTTAAAATTTCAATAACTTTCTAACGGTTTAGTGAATCGATTTGTAATTTTCACAGGAGTTTTAGAATTGAATGAGGAACGTTCTTGCAAATTTTTATTTGTCTCGTAGCATTCTGACATACCTCCCAAACATCCTTAAGTACATTTTGATTTGCTTCGGGTAGAAGTTTTTCTCCTATTTCTAGTCTTCTTGGCATGCCCCATTATTCTTAGTGCAAGCAAATTTGTATTCGAGGTTATTAAAAGAAATTCTGTTCGTATTTTCTATTTTAAAAAATTAAACGGGGTCGCTACCAAACCAGTTGTACTGGTCATGAACGTGCAGAGATGAAAGAAATCGTTTTTCGAATTAGCCAAGGATTTATTAACGAGGACGGACGGGAAATGTGATAAGGACGCAATTGTCAGTTTACAATCCTGTTCAAATTTTATTTATTGACTCGTTTATAACACGAGATTTCGGACGTCAAACAAAAGATTACTAATCATTACACCTGTTAAACGGATAGGAGTGTTTTTACAGGTGACAAAACGATTTATTTATTGTACCACATTGTATGCGAGTTGCCAAGTATATATATTTAAAATAGTTCAGCAGTAAAAAAATAACAGTAATTAATTCACATTTAACAGAATACAGTCAAACTTCCCTAACTTCCCTCTCTTAACATGCAAGCAGTTATGGTCGAGTTAGAAAGAGTAATAGAAGAAAAAATAAAATAATCCGAAGTGGTTTGTATTCTGTCGCAACTGCCAGACGCGGATCGCGATTTCGATATTTTTGGATCTCATCAGCGCGTCGCAGGCAGCTCCGACAGAACACAGACCAACTTTTACCTGCTGTCTTAACAGTGCGTTT
>NW_020438939.1:930747-962614 GCF_000699045.2 Agrilus planipennis
TTTTAAAAAATCCGCCATTACAATATTATTTTCGCGAACCCCTTCTGCAAACACTGCGAACCCCCAGGGGTTCGCGAACCACCGGTTGGGAATCACTGCTTTAAAGCTTATATGTATATTTGTACGAGAATTTGGACAAATATGTATGTTTTTTCTTTTATAATCTGTTATGTATCTATTTTCTTTGATTTTAAATAAAGCTCATCTATATAAGTCAAATATGTAAAGCTTTTGAGGAGTGTTACGCTTTGTTCAAAGGATTTTGAGAGTTCAGTTAGTTTCAGATAGTTTTCCGAGAAGCACAAGATATTTTGAGGCAGATGTGATTGAGAAATATATTCCATACGTTCATCAAATTATGCATTTGTAATGTGTAATTTCCACGTTCGGTGAACTGTTTGTCTTACCTGTATGTGATAATAATTACAAACAATAATCGGTTCCGATACGGTTGGAGGGTTTGCGGCAAAGAAAGAGAAGAAGTCGACCGACAGGCACGGTGGAAAGCAAGCAGGGCAGGCAGGAGCAAGCAACATACATTGCAACAAATAATGCAACATGAAGGACATAAAATGTACTTTCAGTGCATTCCGACAAGCAGGCTCGTAAAAGTAACACTTCCAATACGGCTGCCACACTGAAACCATAACTTACGACTGGTGACATTTATGCATTGCCCGGTAAGGTGCGAGCGAATAAACGATACGACGACACTGTCAATGTATTCGTTTGTAGGTGTGTGTGTGTGAGTGTGTAAGGTCTTCGTGGAATAATTCAAACTCGCATGTTTGTACGTACATTATTTATATGTTAATCGTAGCAGACGAAAATCGGCAAGTTATTCCGAAGATTTTGTCTGCAGCACAAGATTATCCATTCATCCAGCCCTAGTGGACGTTGCAAACGATTGTTTGTGAAAGTTTCAATGGATTACAGAATATTGAGGTTTCTTCAAGAATCACTTAAACACTTTAACCCTTATATGTATTTTTGAAGTGAAACTTCTTTACGCACGGTAGGGTAAGTTCGTTTCATGCGAATAGCTATGTAACGAAATCATGCAACGCATTTCCCCCGCTGTCTGTCCCTGTGTATGCTTAGATCTTTAAAACTACGCAACGGATTTTAATGCGTTTTTTTTAATAGATAGAGTAACTCAAGAGGAAGGTTTATATGTATAATACATGCGTAATATAGTAGAGAAACACTGATAATTATAGAGGTTTGTAATGTGATGTCGTAAATAAACACATTTTTTGCGCTTACATTGCAAACGCTGGCTGAACCCTACGAGCTAGATCAAAATAATATACTACAGTATTGTACACCTTAAAAAGGTTACAAAAAATTCCGCGATGGTATATGTCTATCTCTTAGGGATAACCCACAATAACCGTTTTTTATCCTTTACTTTTTACGAGAAATAATGGCTTATTTACGAAGCGATTTTAAGCAATACAGCATTAATCCTTATCGGATTAAGTACTTTTAAATACATTGTGCATTTAATGTAGATCAATATGGCCCTTTACAGCATGCAATTTAAATTAATATTTTCGAAGATATTACAGACTTAAAATGCAGGGACAGCGGTTGCAGCGGTACCGGCCGGTTTGTATTGTCTAATGACAAAAAAGCTGTGATTGTTGTATATAAAGGCATTCTATAGTATATTTACTATCAGCATTGCACCCGTGCGAAGCATAGTGTACAAATAGTACCATTAAACCAATTCCTTAACCCCTATCCCGGTATGTTTGTGTGTTTGAAAAAGTTTCACTTCAGTAGCGTCTTGTATAATTACACGTTGTATTTTTTTTTTAAGGAATTAAAAACTTTTATGTAGATTAACTGTTATAGCAGCAGTATTGGCATCTAGCAAGGAGGAGTTAGAGACAGCTTTAAATAAAATGGAAATGGTATTGACAAAACAGTACTGTATGAAAATAAAAAAAAGTAAAACAAAAATACTGGTATGCAAGGGAAGAAAAAGTAGGGAAAGAGCGAATATAAAGATATTTATGTGCAAATGAATTAACCTTAAGTTTTGACACTTCAAACAATCACAAGCAAAAAATTGTTCTTACAATTTTAACAATTTATACGTATGCAAAATGAATTCGGATGTGTCCGGATTTGCCCCGAGATCGATTCTTGGCCGATACGCTACTTTTTTCACGTTTTTACTTTCTTAACGATAACAAGCACAAATGATTTTTCTTTTGTGCACATCTATGACACAGTGCCTTTTACTTTCTTTCCATTAAAAAAAATAGCGAAGAAACTTACTGGGAGTTACGAAAATAATGTGTTGATCTTACTACTAACTAGACTAGAGCGGTTGCTGATAGAATGCCTTTTACTCACGACAGACGTTGTAGGAAATATAGTAAACATAGAAAAGAGATGTCAGGTAGGTGTTGCAGCGGACACTAACAAAGAAAAAGAAAGAACATTACACCAATTAATGTGTAACAGAAAGAGATGCAGACAAGTATAATATAAGCATGATGCTACAAAGAAAGTTCAACATTCCCAGAAATTTAGGAAAGCAGATACTTGTTTAACGATATAATTCCAACCAGGCAGTTATAAAGCCGACCCTGATCTTTTGATAACCTAAACAGCCTCTAATTGCTGTACCGCTTACTATTATTCGGTTATCTCTTTTCACTATTGTTGGCAGATAATTGAAGAAGCGACAAAAACACAATGGAATTGTTTATAAACTGTAATAATTGTGGTGTGGTTAAAAAATATTCTTTCTGATTGATGAACTATAACTATTTACATTACTAATGGTTAAGACGTCCGACCGCGCTGACTATCCGTCACGAACTCTCCTTATTGTATATACACAACTAACCTTTTTCCCTAACTACCATAAAAACTACCCTCTTTTAGAAAAGAACACAAAAGTAAAATACTAAGAACTAACAACAAGACATACACATTTCTTAACATTACTTAATAGTTACATATCCCTATAATAATATTTATTTATCGTTGTACCAAAAAAATAACAACTATGTCTGTACTACTCATGAAGCACTTCCTAATTTAACAAGAGTGTGTTCAAAACGCAGCAAATTAATTACTACATTTCCAAGTGGAAACAAGAAAGAAGATACGTCTTATCTCATAAATAATTTGCCTATTTTCTTCCCAAGTATAGTATGTATCACGCCTTCATTTTATGCAAAAATCTAAGGAAAAGAATTTGAGTGCCCCCTCTGACTTTAAAAAAATTGATAATTACGCATCAAGGGAAGAAAGAAGTACAACAAATTCTCGAACAGAAACCGAGATTTGAAACCATCTAATAAGGAGAAAATGCGATTTCTTACCCGGATGGAACGTAGATTTTGCGACACTACAGTCAGGGAAAATATTGTAATAAAAACTGTTCGTACCACCGACGATCTTTTTTTCGTATGTAAACTGATCATTTTGGCAGGTGTTTTAATAACATCTAGATTAGATCTCGTTCCAATACGAAAACCGATTTATCATTTGGTGATCGAATTTAAAATGCATGTAAGCTGATATACATATGTTTAGTATGGTTATTATAATTACATTTATACATACATACATATGTATGTATATTGCATTTGTGCCCCCGGCTATAGTGTAATCGTGTAAGATGCAGTGATTAATTTCTTCTTCTTCGATGAAAAGCGACCCGGCTTACACTTCATTATCCGAATGCGATACTTTTATACAGCCTGTTAATGCATTTTTATCCGTCAATGTCCATTTTGTGCTGTATAATTTATATACGTCATCTGTTGGTATTGCAGCTCTGGCCTGTATTGAGCCTGAGGAACTCAATTGGTAAGCAGCTAGTTAAAACGTTTACGGTGTATAACCAACCAATGGGCGAAACAATTAGCTGCTTAGCTGATGATGATGATGATGATGATGATGGTGGTGGTAGTGATTATGATGACTATGGTTAAAGAATAAAATAAAGCAAGTATTCGGATGTAATGGCGTAGGGCAATTTCTACGTATGTATAACACTATATGATAATGTTCTAGAGTATATAGGTAGATTTGTAGAGTGATTTTGTACAGCTGAAACAGCTGATAATAGAATAGTGTAGAACTAGTTAATTGTAAGTCTAATGAAAAAATTAAACTAATAACTAAATGTCCTACTTTCGATATCAAGAATCTTGTCGTTTAATAGAATTTTTTGTTACCGTAATCAGCGTGTTTAAATGTCTAAATTCGGCTATCGAATGGTCATAGATAGCTTGTGGTAGAGGCTATGGCTAAATGCTTGTTGACCGAATTATTAGTTTAAATTAAGTTAGAGTATGGAGGAGCCCTGATTGGTATGTGTAAAGTGCCATGCTCCTTGGGCTTACGTTATGTGATAGTAAAAGAGGATTCCCTGTAGCATTGCCAGAGGTTTTTATTACTTTTATTTACTTTGTACCGACTAATAAAAACTAAGGGATTTCCCCGCTGCCGATAACGATGGCCCCCTTTAAAGTTCGTCATAACTCGTACAAAAAATGTACTAGATTGATTACAATTGTACCAACTCCTGGCTATACTGATTCCCTGATTGACCTGTCTGAAGTGCTATGCCTCATGTTGTTCGGTTAAGTTATGGTGGGAAAGATTTCCCTGATTGACGTGCGTGATGTAGTTGGTACTATGCACCACTGATATTAGTACCCTTCCGTTAGTAGCTTTGCAAACTTCTCCTTGGATATTACTTTCTAAAATTTATTTTCTAACTCAAATAGATGACTCATCTATTGTGATCAATCAATACTCCTCGCGTCCCACGTCCCGTCAATAAACATTTTGCTCATCAAGGTGCACGACTATAAACAAACGCGTTACGCGTTGTCCCCGTTCAACCGCTGCGCTTCGTACGTTCATTGCGCTCCAGTGTGTGCTTATCTTAAATCGCACATCTTTTACATTTTAAGAACAGTTTTCTTGTTGGGGATGGACATGCGATAAAATTAAAACAGCAAGGAAGAGTTAGATATATAGCCTTAAACAAAATGAATGTGGTATTGACAAGACAGTATTGTATGAAAATAAATAAAAGTAAAACAAAAATACTGATATGCAAGGGAAGAAAAAATAGGGAAAGAGCGAAGTGAGTGAATATAAAGATAGGAAACGAAAAATTAGAAGAAGTGACTAATTTTCGGTATCTAGGTAGTTAGTTTACTCAGGAAGCAGAAGAGATATAAAACAGAGGATAGCGCAAGGACGAGTATCCTTTAACAAAAAGAGTCACTTCTACACTCGCGAACCGTTAATCTAGTTTTAGGAAAATGTGATGATTAGCTCAGATTATAAGGAAAAAGTGAAGGGGTGTGTCCAACCAGTCTCTTTTAGGATTTACTACCTTATGCTGAAGAAAACAAAAAAATGACGCATACTATAACTCTTTACAATAACCGAAGAGTAAGATATTATTTGTTCCTTTTATTAGGAGTATTGCATATATGTATATTGGGAATATTTCTAACTGTTAAACTTTACTTATAAGTACGTGCTAAAATGTACTAATTTTATAATGGCAGTCATAATAGACTCAATCAAATCGATGCCTTCTTTCAATAAAAGCTTTATGAAAAACAAACCGTTGTCCTGTTTGGAAAAGGCTGCAGATACAAAGAAGAACCTTTAATATATCTACATATAGTACGAGGGTGGATTGATAAGTTTCCGGCCTAACCAAGAGATGACGCCACTAGGCCTACCTTGAGGTGACATTCTATAGTACCATCCTTGGATAGCTTGTAGCTATAGTTTCAGCCCGATCTCCTTGCTAGTGTAGGTTTGACAGCACGCTGAACAAGACGCCTCTGTGGTTTTCGTAAAAATGGAAAAGCAGGAAAATCGTGCTGTCATCAAATACTTTTATTTGAAGGGGTTAACGCCGAAGGAAATTAAAAAAGAGATGGACTCAACACTGGGGACATCCTCCCCGTCATATTCAACCGTTAAGCAGTGGGTTTCCGAGTTTAAAAAGGGTCGTGTGAGCACCTCTGATGGGCCTCGCTCAGGACGCCCCGTTGAGGTCACAACTCCAGATATGATCGAAAAAATTCATCAAATAGTGCTGGGAGACCGCAGATTGAAAGTGCGTGAGATAGCTGAGACCTGTAAGATGTCATATGAACGTGTGCAACATATTTTGCACCAACATTTGCATATGGAAAAGCTCTGTGCAAGATGGGTGCCGCGTTTGCTAACAGTCGACCAAAAATTGATTCGAAAAAACATTTCTACCGCAAATTTGTCATTGTATAAGCGTAATCCAAGCGAATTTTTGCGTCGATTCGTAACCGTTGACGAAACGTGGGTCCACCACTACACTCCTGAAACCAAAGAACAGTCTAAACAGTGGATTGGACCAGGGGAACCAACTCCAAAGAAGGCAAAAACAATTTTTTCGGCGAACAAGGTTATGGCTACTGTTTTTTGGGATGCAAGAGGTATTATATACATTGATTACCTTGCAAAGGGTAATACTATCACTGGTCAATACTACGCAGACTTATTGCAACGTTTGAGCCACGAGGTGAAAATTAAACGACCTCATCTGGCGAAGAAAAAAATCTTGTTTCATCACGATAACGCACCAGCGCACACGTCAATCGTTGCGACGGCTAAAATCAACGATCTAAAGTTTGAATTGATGCCGCACCCTCCTTACTCTCCAGACCTAGCCCCGAGTGACTATTTTCTGTTCCCTAATCTCAAAAAATGGCTTGGCGGTAAGAGATTTGCGGACAATGAAGAAGTAATCGAAGCTGTAAATGGTTATTTTGAGGAGCTTGACGAATCAGTCTATAGAGATGGCATTAATAGACTGGAACACCGCTATGAGAAATGTATCAGCCTTGGAGGAGATTATGTTGAGAAATAAAAAAAAAAAATTTTTAAAAACCTTGTTTTTCTTGGTCAGGCCGGAAACTTATCAATCCACCCTCGTATAGTAAACTTTGATCAGCAATACAAATATGAAAACGCTATTTGCTAAGCGATATTTCATACATGTATATCCAAACGTGCAAGTCAAATTAAAGTTTGAATGTTAATTGATATTTTACAGAAATGTAACAGCAGTTATACAAACATTTACAAAAAGAAAAAAAAATGTTTAGCGGAGATCTCGCTGACTGAAAGAAGTATCATAATCATAATATACATGTAAGATGCTCTACAATAATAATATTATTGAATAGGCAAATTTCTAATGAAATTTTGTGGAGCCATCTCCTTTCATGATACAAAATTGTGGAACAACGCCTGATTAAAAAGAGGGAACTGTGCCTTAGGACCATTTTCGACATAGTGGATATTGTCGTTTAATCGGAATTTTTAACTAAATTTAAATCAGCAATCTTCTGGCATGTTAAAATATCAATGTATTACATTCGTAGGGTCACAGATATTAGGATATGATTGAGTGTCTAATTACCCGTTGACAGTTCAGGTATAGTGGAACGCCGTGGTTGATGTTCACTCCACATCAACCGTCTTTTGACATTCAAAATGAAATGTGGCCTTCTCATTCGAAATTGTATTGAATTAAAAATTCATCTAGCACTTGCAGGGCCTTTTGTTAGTCAATCAGCTTTTGGTTAAATTAAGTTCTAAAAAGAAATTGACCAATCCAACCCTGATGTTCAAACATCATGATTATTATAAGGTGTCAGTCCCAAGACTGGTTGGTTGGTTGGTTGGTCCTATCCTGAGCTAATTTTCGCATTTCCCTAAAACTAGAACATAACTATTTGCAAATAGTAATCTAATCTAGGTCTACCTCTGCCCGTCTTAACTTCTGTTTCTGTCTCTAATATGTCTCTTACTAGACCTTCATGCCTGAGAAGGTGTCCTACCAACCTATCTCGCCTATTTCTTATTGACTTCCATAGAGTCCCCTGTTCTCCTATTCTTTCTAATACCTCTTCATTTTTAACCTTGTCTATCCGCGATATCCTCATCATTCGCCTGCAATACCACATTTCGAACGCTTCTAGCCTATTATTTTCCGCCGTGCCCACCGTCCATGTTTCGCACCCGTACAACGCCGTGCTCCTTTGACAATCTTTTTCGAATTTCTAAATTAATCGTTCGCGAGCACCGAAGTGCGCTATCTTCTGCTTTATATCCCTACTACTCCTTCCGTCCTGACTTATCTGCCTTCCTAGATACCTAAAATCAACCACTTCTTCTAATTTATTGTCTCTTATCTTTATATTCGCTCTTTCCCTACTTTTTCTTCCCTTACATACCAGTATTTTTGTTCAAACATAATACAATGAAATTTAAACCGTTTCTTGAAACTGAATCGCTTTTTTAATCAAGCTCATCAGTTTGACACGTCGCTACTACATAACTACTACCAAATGAGCATCATGAAAATTAAAATAAACATCACGGTACCCATACTTATCCATCCGCCATCCGTGGCACCCGTTCGAGTGTTTTGCGATAACGTGACAGAACGAGAGCGCGCCTCCGAAATTTGTAGGATTCTTGGAAGCGGCCCCTCGCGTGATTGATATCCCGATGAAAGAATAAAGATTGGCCGTTCCACCAGTGACGCCGATTAGGATCTTTTAATAGTTAATCACACAACAAACAATCGCGCAAAGTTTCTTCCCACAACTTGCAACGCCAGCGGCGTGGGCACGCACCGTACATTAGACAATTTCAAAAATAAATTCATTAAATTAGATACAAGCACGTATAAAAGAAATGTATTGGTACCTAGTCAAATGGTGAATTACTACTGTAAGTAGGTTGAGCAGACTAATGGACCGCACGCTTTTGATGAATGTGAACGTGTTAGAGGAATTTGACGAAGACTACTATAAAACCAAGTTAAATCCTAAAATGCTGTTTCATCACGTTTAAAGATCCTATTTTAAAAAGAGATCTCATGTGATTTATAATGAAACTTTTTGGATATAAATCAATAAACAAATAAATCATTGAACGGCTACATCCACAAATAAATTAAACTATTATAAAGCTTCATCTGCTAAATATCCAAATGTTTAGTGATAAACGTAGTGTACCATAACTTATTTAAAAAAAGATTTTATCTGCATAATGGGCAGTACTGGGTAATTCTACCAGAGAAAAATAAGAAAAACAACACCAGCAATAATAATTTTATAAGTCATTTGTCCTAATTTATATTATTTATTGATTAATACGCTAAATTATTTGTCATTTTGATATAGTTCTTGTTTTTACTTTTTCATGTGAACAAGAATACACCAGAGTATGACTGAACTGTTATAATTTCTGTCGCTTGTTAGTACATCAGGTTTTGATTAACGATAATTTATTAGTATGATTTTGTCACCTTAGAGACTTTTAGTGATTATACAAGAAAATTCCAATCTATCCGTCCAATATAACTAAGTAATCTATCTTTATATAACCTCAGAGCGAAAGGCGAAACGTCGGTGGAGATTACATAACCAATAAAGAACATTTCATCCCTTTCTGATTGCTTCTAGTTAAACAAATCTTAATATATCATTGGGAAAGATAGTACAAATAATAAAAATAGATACCTAAGTCTTCTTCAATACTAATGTTGACATGGGATAGTGATACTGAGAAATTTTTACAAAAAAACACCTCTTATTATAGTGAGTCGAACTTGTTATTATGTTGACAAATCATATAAAGCAATTCAAATAATAATAAGTATTTGCCATTATGCAAATAGTGAATCTTCGTTTAGAATCACGTGGATTTTTGTCCCACAAGTGAAAATTGTCCGCGTCCATGATTTTCGAAGTGATTTATAATTACCAATGCGCTGTCTGGTCGACAAGCGAGAAGACGAATCCACCGACGATTTATTTAATTTTAGCTGCTTGTTATAGTCGAGCGATAGTCACTAATGTTATTATAGTTAGCTAATATTATTACTATTATTCTTAAGCTATTTCGGAACTGGTAATTACTTCGCTGTCTTCCTCAAAAACAAATGTCGCCGCTACCGTCGTTGCCTGTTACTGACGAATTATGATGATAATGATACCTACGTATATAGTTTTTCTTCCTCTTTCCCATTCGTCTTTTTCATTCCAGGATGTGATGATTCCAACCGTTTTGTACGTCTAGGGTCGCACGCGTCTGTCGCATGTCTATTTTTTTAGTTTTTTCATAAAACCTTTCGTTTGTTTGCACTTTAATTACGGCCCATATTGTCTGTCTGTCTGTCGTTCTGTGGTCAGTTCTTTCTTGGCGTTCCTTTTTGGCACTCGTGCCTACTTCTCTCTGTATGCTGTTTCTGGCAACGAACGGTCGGTAATTGATGTTCAAACGTCTCAATGAAATTGACTCAAGATCCAGACGGATGAAAAGGTTTTAATGATTACTCGGGGCAACACGTCAAAAAAGAATATTCATTATCTAACGCAGAACCAATTTAGTTTTATTTTTTAGCTAATGCGATAGAGCCGTATATCTAACTTTAAGTAATTAATTTTAAATAATAATGAAAGGTGCCAATACATCAATAATCAATCAATCAATCAATCAATAGGAAAGTGGGTGGTTTTTTCTTAATTCACCATTTTAATTGATGCCAGTCTAATTATCAAGTAAATTACGAATATAATATTGAACGTAAATGTAACTTTTAGAAAGGATAAAATTATTTAAATCCTTAACTGATGCTAATGTCCTGATTCGTCCCTCGTCGGTTGAAAATCCAGCATCAGAAATGGAAAGATCTCTGAAGAAGCTCGCCGCTTACGCTAGCGAAACGTTAAGAAGCAATTCCAACCGACGACGGTCAACAAAGTTTTATCACCACAATTGATTGACTTTTGGATTATTTCGATTTTTAAGTGAAAGGCTTCCAAGTTTTCCCTCTACATATTAAGAAAAAATTCTGATCCATCGAGAGCATTGTCAAGGAAGAAGAGACAGATGCCCTTCCTGGAGAATTTCAATCAAAAGCCCAAATTATATTTCCCGCGCGAAGTTAACCGAAACGGATTCTTTCAGTTTAAATAAATTCATCAAATGTATTTTTAACAACTAACAGTGAATTTTCCTATGATTAATTTAATGAATCATTTAATAAACCTTAAACATCCCCAAATCTAGTTCCATATTTTCATTAGGTTTCATTCACATTTAATATTTAAAAAATTTCACTTTTAAAAGAAACAATTATCTGCGTTATGTTCCTGATTAAAATTTCGGTTACGATATGTTTAAATATAATCCACCCCCATTTACATTTCATGCACCCTCAATATTTGTTTATGCACCTCTTACAGTTCGAAGTCGAACCACCACCGATCAATATAGGCTACTATTAAGAAAAAATTAAACAATTCTCAAGAAACAAAATAAGTTATTATTTTTTTTTTGTGTAGTAAACGTTTAAAACTTATATTTACTTTTGCCTACGGTCCCATCTTGCCCCCCCCCCCACTCCTTTCCCCTGGCACATTGGCAGGCGACGTCAATACTCCTTAACACCCTATTCCGTCTCGCCCCAAAGTTCTGTGCCTTGCGGTCTAGCAGAGTATGAAACTAAATACAACATTGTTATGCAAAAGACAGGTAGATAATTCATTTAAAATTAAATACGCAGAGGCGTACGTACCCACACAAATAAATTTGGAGTTGTCATAAGACGTCAGCATCGCTTAGCGTCCAACTTATTCGGTATGACTAATAATTGATGACAATGGCAATAATAATAATAATAATATTAGTTATAACCGAGATGAAAATGAAATAAATAAAAAAAAAAAAAGAAATTTCGTGACGGACTAAAACCGACGGACGTCGGCTACCTGATTGTGAGGTATATTTAGCCCGAGTCAAAGCATCGTTCCGTTAAATTAATACTCGCACACACGTACGTTTACAAGTACAGTACGGTGTAAAAAAAGCGCGCACACACATGTTACTATAGACACGCACGGGCCAGAGCAGATGAGTGACAAACTATGACTGATTACCGTCATGTGACCAAATCAAGAACGGCGACAAATAAAAATACATTACTGGCACTCTCCTTATAATTTATAAATAGTTTATTGCCGTTCTTATTGCACCTCGGCGAGGACCGTCCGGAATCAGGACCGGACCGACTGAAAAACGGAAAAAGAAGAACAGTCTAAATACAAGGAATATTACAAAAATTATTAATTTCTTCTAAATGAAATTGAAACTCAAAGGAATACGCGATCTCAAGTTCGAAATTTTGTTGAGTTTGAGACGTAATGACCCTTAACGTCTAAAGGAAACAACAATTCGTTCAAATGAGACTGAAGAAATTGTGGATATAAAATCATAAATCTGTAACATTAAAAAATCTAGACATTAGGGAACTACGATGAAAAAATTCTGTCGAATTGAATTTAATTAGTCCGTTAAATCAGAGGAAGACTGGCAGAAAGAAATTATGTACATACAGCGGAATTCGTTTATTATGATTCCGCCTATACTGACCAACCGCTTAATATGAAGTAATTGCAGTGTTAAGTTTGTTTTTCGTATTAAATTCTCTATAGAAAAGTTTGAATATAATGACTCCATTTAAAATGACATATCGTTTATTATGACTGATTCTCAAGAAATCATATCCGGCTGTAGTGACCCAAATGATTAATAATAACATTTTCGCTCATTTTTCTGACCCTTCTTATGTATATTGATATTACAATTCATCGTTCTTTTTCTTTTTCTGTTAATAAATATATACAATTTGTAGTTTTCCTCTTTATTAAACTAAATAACCAACCAAAATAGAAAGTTGTTTATTTTCTAAGGCTATGCTTTGTTTGACGCTCGCTTAGTATGACGTGTTTGTCATTTCTCTTCGATGTCATTATAAGCGGATTCTACTGTACTTTGATATTACCTGGCAAAAATGGTTGGTATTATTTCTATAAGTATGACAATTTTATTTGGAGAAGCAATTCTCCAATTATCGCTTTGATATCTTCTCCATACAAAGCTCAAGTTCATAATTAAATGTATCTAAAATTTTTCGAAATGCACATAAGATCTTTTAAATACATTTTAAGATTTCTCTTAATTATTTTCACGTATAAGCATGTTTTTTTTTGGAAACTGACACTAACATGTTTCATAACAGGAACACGCAGAAATTTAAATAACCCGGAAAGAGGATGAAACCTTAAGTTAAAACTGGATCAGTAATAATATAGGAAATATCTTGGATTTCTACTAATTATATCTTTAATTAAAGCACTTCTTTCATAGTAAATTAAATGAATTATTAATGGTAAAAGAGGCGAATTGTAGAGAAACGGAGGGTGCCGTTATAAAATTCGATTTTGGATTCAAATGTTCTTTAGACATCCTGTTTTTCATCTTGCTATTGATATAATACCAAATTATTGGTCAAACGCAAATTCTTCTCGCCAGTACTGTTTGTTAAGCCCGGTCCTAACTATTATATTTTGAGCACGTGCTCCTTCTGGAAGTGAACGCATTATTTTTTGCTCGTTATTACTTTTCGTGACTTTGTTCGAGCCAAAGAAAGCGAATAATACGATGTATAAAAGTCGCAACACACCCACAAGACACTTCAACTTGAGGTCAATCTGGAGCTTGCAAGAAGTACGAAATTTTAAGTCCTCAACCTTTGCTATTTAAAGAGATTCATTTGCAACTTCTAATACGTGTCAAAAAATATTAATGGTAGTGGTAATCATCCCGAAAACCAACCTACTATCGACACTAGCCGCGGAAGCCTACAGATGAAACTGTTTAGTATTTCATCACCGGGGGGTTGTTTTCTTAAGTTCGGAAATTCCAACACAAAGCGGCTAAGAATCTTGTTCGTTTTAACCGTGTATTTGTTATTGGTTATTTTCATCGACATCCTAGGTATAATTTGAAAATTTTTTATAAAATATCATTTAATTCAAAAAATTACAAATACTGCATAAAAATGAAAACGTTCCATAAGGCCGATCATTTATTATAAATGTGTTCGTTATATCCAAGTTTGAATGGAATATATTTTGATCTTTGAATTTCGTTCGTTACAACAGGGCGTTCGTTATAACCGTTGTTCGTTATAGTTCGACTGAAGGTACTGCTTACTATCTATTGTTGTAATTTTTTTAAATTGTGCACGTCATTTCTGTACAATTTAATTTTCTTTTCGTCGATTGATTTATCCATTTTGCGTGGCCAAATATAATAGGGCCATTCAATTTACTTGAATCCTGTTTGAATAAACATGTCACGGGGTCCTTTAGTTCGAAAATATGGCCGGGGCTGTCTCTTGAAATTTGCATACTTTAACAAGTGTTTCATTCGTTTCTTTAACGGCCGATATTAATGTGGCGAAAATAAAACTCACGGATATTGTTATTTAAGTGGGCAGATTACATCTCCGCAACACTGCAACACAACGAATAAAAAAAAATGAAAAAAGGAATTAAAAATTCGTGTTCATTTGCACCTGGATAATATGGTACGGAGGTACGGAGAGGATGAGAAGCTCGAGGTGCGACTAAAACTTACGAGCAAAGAAACTCTTCTGGAATGGTAGGTGTGGTTTGTAACTAATAACGTTTTGATAAATAATTATTCTGTAGGGCAGAAAATTGAAATTATTTGGGAATGTAGATTTCCACTAAAAGAAGAAATCGTAATGGTTTAGCAGAGTTGTTGGACAATAAAATCAATATATTTAATTAATAAATAATAATAAATTATGTGGTGTTATAGGCGGATGATGAGGATATCGTGGGTAGAAAAGGTTAGAAATGAAGAGGTATTAGAAAGAATAGGAGAACAGAGGACTCTATGGAAGTCAATAAAAAATAGGCGAGATAGGTTGGTAGGACACCTTCTCAGGCATGAAGGTCTAGTCAGAGACATATTAGAGGCAGAAACAGGAGTTAGGAGGGGTAGAGGTAGACCTAGATTAGATTACTCTTCGCAAATAGTTAAAGATGTGGGCTGTTCTAGTTTTAGGGAAATGCGAAGTTTAGCTCAGGATAGGAAAGAGTGGAGGTACGTGTCCAACCAGTCTTAGGACTGATGACCTTATGATGATGATGAATAAATTAATTAAAAATATTCTATTGTTATTGTTAAATACAGAACGGTTGCTTTTCCCATTATTTTGTATATTTTTATTAGGACAAAAGACGCCGTATCTCGGGGAACCCCTGTGACCCTTCCACGGAACACCAGGGTTACGCGGAACATCATTTGAGAACCGTTGACTAAACTAATTCTGGACAACATGTGAAAATAAATAAACCCAGATTAATAACATAGTATATCTATTGTGCGTGACATCGGGCACTGTTACAACTCTTATAGTCATTCACAGTCTGAAGTTTGTAAAGCATCAAGAATTGATAAAACTACAAAAAAAAAATTCATGAAAATGAATGAATGAATCCGGTAGTCGACGGATTCGCCACTTTTCTCAGGACCTGGTCCAGTACCACATAATAGCGCCGGTATATAAAGTTTCGATCAACGATAATTTATTACTATGATTTTGTCACCTTGTCGACTTTTAGTATTTACAAGCATTATAGACTCATTTCAACAGTTTCAACGGTTTCAATTCTCTTTGAAAATCCGCTAACCATTGAGTTGGTTGATTTAAATGCACTGGTATCCGAACAATATATTAGAACAATTCAAGTCTTATTCTTGATTGTTTGTTCTTAAGTATAGTTCAAGCCTTTATAAATTATAACATTGTTTGCGTAGATCAGGTTAAACATTTAGTCGTTTTCTTGAAGATTAAATCGTGTTCTTCGCTTTCCTCTTTTAGATGTCATTTAATCTTAGTATTATTTTTATTATTGTAGGCTTTGGAGTTTTGATAACGATTCTACACTTGTAGGTCAAATTATGGTCTTCATGATCATTAATCCTTGATTATTCTCTCTGCACTTTAATTTTTGTATTAATTAACGATTAAGTGTTGAGTTTGGTCTTATTCTTGTAGTTCTCACAATTAGATTTTGTTAGTTACAGCTGCATAAGTCTTAATTTTTATTGGTTGGATAGCATTTATCATCCTTCGTACTTGGTAAGTATTCCTGCATTTTTAGAGTATTGATAATGCACTTAGCCACTTCTGTGTTTGCCATTCTTCTACGAAGTATCGATTGCGTGATTATTACTTACACAGAAATCCGTTGTTTTCTTTAATTTAATTACATTTCCACACACGTAACCTCTCTCCCTTAATATTCCAATGCATGTTCAGGTATGTCGCCTTTTCGTACTATAATATACACAGTTATTATACATCATACATATGCGCAAGAACAAATCAAGCGAGCGCGCTATTTGCATAATGTTTCAATGAATTTGCTGTCGCGTTCTAAATTTACAAACAAATCGTTCAATAACTAATCAATTATTGGCTTCTTTTTATGCTACGTGCCACTTGGCTCGACACGCATTTAAACCTTCTGCTATTCGCGTTCTTACCATAGTGAGTCTTTTCTTTTTACGGTTCGGACGCACTGCCGATACTGAATCTACAGGGGGTGACAATTAAGTTTGCAATAGCTTCTTTTAGAGAGGCAGAGAAAATTCTACGATTAATTAAAATTTAATCGGTTTAATCGATTAATCCAAATGTTTATCAAGCAAATCATTAAAAATAATACTTTTTCTGGGTGAAGTTGACTGATATTATTATATATTAAATAAAGAATAAAACATGAATGTTCCTGTATAATTGATTCTAAAATAACTTTCCTAAGTTTGTTTTCTAATGCGGTCAATATCATCTATAAAATGTACTTATTATTTTCAGGTTGTTATTTCTTTAAAAAACAGTGTGAATAATTGATTGTTCCGATTAATCTATATAATCGATTATTATTTTCTTACAATCGTTAATCGATTGTTAAATTTTATAATCACCCAGTCCTAGTCGAAAGTTTTAAGAACTTTGGTAAAAGAAATATTGTTAAATGCAATGATCAAATTTTAATTTTAATAAAAATTTAGAAATTTAAATCTCACTCGATGATTTTATCTAAACCATTCTTTTAGTCATGCAAAAAAAATTAAATCTTTTTCGTGCAAACAATTTACGAATCTGCACGCATTTTTATTAACCACGTGACCAATCGTTCCGCACTCTTTATGCCAAGACCTTTATTTGATTGACGGTACGTATATCTGTCATTCTGTGCAAATCAAAAGTGATTATTTTTATTTCAATTTATTTTTTAAAGTTTTCATTAATTATACAGCAGTAACTTACTAAAATGCCCGGCGCCTACACCTAAATTGTTTAGCACCTATCTATTTAACAATAAATTATTTTGCACAATTAAGCTAGAATTTAATGAATAATTATTACAATCAAGTAAATACATAACATAAAATTTTATTCTAAATATTATTTGCTTTTCTATAAACCGGAATTATTTATTTGAAAGCTAGTTCTTTGACCCCGTGTAGAAAAAAATAAAACACTGCTTATATTGATACACTTCTCTGTTTTTCTGTAAATTCTTTGTTGTTTAGTAAGAGTAGCTGTGCTATTTTTCTTCGGTAATTGACCACAGAAAAGTTCATCAACATTAATGTCCAAGTACATAAGTAGTATAAATAGTTACATTCAATGCTAGAAAATTAAGGATTAAAGGTTTATTCAATACCATTATTTTTAGAAATTAGAAAGTTTATTTTGCAGAAAACTACAAAAGACATTTTAATTTCGTGTTTTAAAGTAATAATTAATTAATCAATCAATCAATCCATGAGTAAGCAGAATAAAGAAGAAAAATATTTCTGAATAAAATAAGAAATAATAAAATAGAATTCATATAGTAAACTTTAAAGGATTCCTCGCCTTAGCAGGGCCCTATAAAAAGGATTAGTTGATATTCATTTAGTAATAAAACATAACCAATTAGAAAATTTGTAAGTTGGCGAAACGGGAAATCATCGACTAGTATTATAGGTTATAGGGTTTAGTTCGGCCCTGAAAGCATCACTAGTACACTAATAAATACACCAATTGGGAACGAACTAATCTTAACATCGGAATGTTATGTTTAGCTCGTGTCAAATCAGGACGCAAGAATAAAAGAGTTGAAGAGTCTTCCTATAGGTATAAACACCAGCAATGGGTCAAAAAACTAAAAGGAATAATTTCAACGTTTTAGTTCATCTATCTTCCTTAGTAAGGTGTGACAACGTTCGTCTGTTCTAAAGACCAGATGGAATTCAATGACGACTTCTAAATTCATCGCCTCCCAAAATCTGCAGCTCCAGACTCCGAACTCTTCAATCTTTTGGTAAATCGGCCGATGGCTATGGAGTCTAAACAGTATAGATATAAACACCAGATATGGGTAAAAAAACTAAAAGTAATTCCAATGTTTAAGTCCATCTATCTTCCTTAGTAAGGTGTGACAACGTTCGTCTGTTCTGAAGACTAGGTGGAATTAAATGACTACCCCCAAAATTCATCGCCTCCCAAAATCTGCAGCTACAGACTCCGAACTGTTCAACCTTTTGGTAAATCTGCCGATGGCTATGGAGTCCAAACAGTTGTACCTCATTGTTTTTATAGACAATCAAAGAGAGAGAAACAGAAAAACAGACGACGGACGCGAGATGTATCCACTCCAAATGCAATTATGAAAATGTGACTTAATGTTCTCGAGATTTACGATCCAACTTAAATATATTAATTTACGAGCTTATCCTCACCCGAGGCCCCGCGAGCACTTGTGTTTTATTTTCCACCCGCCGCCATTCCATTCTTATTCTTACGATATATATTATAAGGTGGATGCCTTTTATTTTTAGCAGATTGCACTTTACCTGTGCATCCGACTCATTCTCTCTTCCCATCCACTCTTCTCTTCCTTCCTTTGCTTACTTATTATTCGAACCAAATATTATTATTATTGCCGTTTCGCCAACCATCACCTGTCTAATTCCGTATCGGAATGCATTACTTACGACCACGCTAATGCAATCGTGCGTTCCATGTCGATCCTCACTGACTTATTGCCGACTCCAATAAATAACTGCATCGTTTGGACTTTTTCTTTATTGAGGCCTATCGTTTTTTGAAACTTATACGATACAAAGCGTTCACATTTTCAAAAACCATACAAAAACGTATCAGGTTTAATTTATCTTCTATTTGGATTCTAAATATTACTCATCTCGTACTGATCATATCCTCAAGATGATTGGTACTCAGTTACATTCAGCTCCATGAGAATTATTATCTACATTGTTTTCAATTTTGGAGAAAGATTGCTCTTCGATTTGTCATATCCTTCAGTCACCACCAACAAGAGTGTTAAATTATTATTATCATCATAAGGTCGTCAGTCCTAAGACTGGTTGGGCACGCACTTCTACTCCTTTTCATCCTGAGCTAATCTTCGCATTTTCCTAAAACTACGATAGAACAACCCACATCCTGAACTATTTGCGAACAGTAATATAATCTAGGTCTGCCCCTTCCCCTCCCAACTCCCGTTACTGCCCCTAATATGTCTCTGACTAGCCCTTCACGCCCGAGAAGGTGTCCTACCTACCTCTGTTCTCTTATTCTTTCTAATGTCTCTTCATTTCTAACCTTTTTTATCCACGGTATCCTCATCATTTGCCTGTAACACTACATTTCCAATGCTTCTAACCTTTCCTTTTCCGCCGCGCCCACCATCCACGTTTTGCACCCGTTTAGAACCGTTCTTCATACATATACCTTTAACAATCTTTTTCGAATTTCTAAATTAACTGCTCGCGAGTATAGAAGTGACTTCTTTTTACTGAAGGCGACTCGACCCTGCGCCATCCTCAGCTTTATATCCGTACTACTCCTTCCGCCCTGACTTATCTGACTTCCTAGATATCTAAAATCGGCCACTTCTTCATCGTCTCCTATCTTTATATTTACTCTTTCTCTACTTTTTCTTCCCTTGCATATCAGTACAGTACTGTTATGTTTTATGTGTGAGACCAAAAAAGTAATAATAAAGTCAGCTATTTACAATTAACTTTGACATTCTCACTTAATGGATACTGAAAGATACTTTAAGCACAAAAAGGAAAAAATGGATTTAGAAACAAATTGATAGGTAAGATTGCTACTTATATAAAAAAAAGGCTTTGGCCCATGGGGGGATCGAACCCACGACCTTCGCGTTATTAGCACGACGCTCTAACCAACTGAGCTAATGGGCCACTACTCTCGAATGGCCGTTAAACACACAAGTATATCATTAGTAACTAGACTGAACATTTTGCATATACATACCTAACTTGATCAGCATAAATATATATGTATACATTAAGCTGAATTGCACATTTCTTACATTACAAAATGTGAACAGTATTTTCAAAATTGTTGATTCAGACATATCTACATCCGCTAATGTAGTTAAAGTTCTCCGAAATTAATATTAGCGAAAAGGAATATATGTATTCCTTGGCGCGCGTCCAAAATCTGCTTCATAACGATAGCAACTACAATAGGAACAAACACTCAAATAGGTTAAACACCTCATTAAAACTGGTAAAACAAAAATACGATTTGTTTATTTTTAAATGGTCAAAGAAAAACTTAATTACGGAAAAATTCAAATTAGAATCTAACACACAACAACGTCAAACTACACATATCATCATGTAAAGTTAACGTTAATAACTGTAGAAGGTAATATTAACTCCAATTTTATAGAAAGGTACAAATTTTGATAATATGGTTATGTAAGATAATTAAATAATAACTTAAATGATTAAGTTTTTTGGACGAAATCTCAATTAAATCTCACAGCGCAAGTATATATAACATCGAAAGAAAGGGGGAACGAACACTGACTGCAAAATAAAAATTGAATGGGAAGACCATAATCGAATATTTAGCATCACGATCATCACCAAGAAGGAGTACCTCTCTAATACAAAAGCCAAGATCTTCTATGCAGGATCAAGAACAAATTTTAAACACCCAGAACAAAATAGAATCTGTCAGATCAATGCTCAATGATCAAAATTAAGATCAATACCGAATGTTTAAGACCAAGGTAAATATAAAATTTCTGATATAATCATTTCCAAAAAGGATGAAAGCGATATCTGACAAAATTGAGTAATTCATTCAACTTTCCATGATCATGTTGGGATGTTTAAAACAGCAGCTATGAAATTTGCAACTTCAAGACTGTATAGGCATGACCAGAGTCAAATAATCACCCACAATATGAAAGAAAGCGGTACCAAGACCATAATTAGTTAATTTATTCAACTGTCCATGATCATGTTGGGATGTCTAAAACAGCAGCAGTCAAATTTGCAACTTTAAAATTGAATAGGAAAGACCAAGGTGAAATAATCATCCCTAAAATGGATGAAAGGGATATTCAGACCAAAATTGAGTAATTCTTTCAGCTTTCCATGATCATGTTCGGATGTTTAAAACAGCAGCAATCAAATTTGCAACTCGATTTAATAGGCAATACCAATCACAAATAATTACCGTCAATATGCAAAAAAAGGAATGCAACTTTATGATTGAATAGGAAGGCCACGGTGAAATGAACACTTTCAATATGGATAAAAGGGATATCAAGACCAAGACTATCCATGATTATGTTGGGAAGTTTATAATAGCAGCAATCAAATTTGCAACTTCAAAACAGAATAATCTATATTAAGATCAAAATCAATGACATCTAAGCAAGATCAAAACAAGCAGAGTCGCTCCCTCAGGATAATGGGTTCGTGTTTTGGTCATAATTAACTGTGACAATTAAAATCAAATGTACAACAATTTGAAGAGCAAGATTTAATCGATCCGAAGCAATGCTGTTCATGATCTTGGAAAGATTAAGAGAATTTTATGAGGGAGTTGACATTTTATAAATAAAAAATTGTCGTTCTAACGGTCGTGTGGCGCGTTCTATGTTTTGCGATGGTAATAAAGAGATATTTTCGTACATAGTCACCTACAACAACGTTGCAGTCTAGCATGTTCCTCGTAACGTGTGTTTTAGTAGTAAAGTTTTTCGGAGAGCCATCATCAGCTGTTGCTAGTTACCGAAGTGGTTTTAATTTCGGTCCGCAATTTACATCGGCCATAAAGTCGCATGAAGTATAAATCAATGTTAAATGCTCATTAAGCCAGATTTACTTGAAATTAACTAGTTCTGCAGTTGAATCAAAGAGCCCGGTTTATTTTCGAAATAAATCCAGCTTAGTGTCCGAAGCGTTTCGACTCCTCTTTTCTTGCACAGGGACTAACGTACTTACTTGTTTCGACCAGTGTCGGAACAAAAACAATTTTTAATTAAATAAACTATATCTCATACAAAAAAAAAACACGGAATCCTTATAAAATCACGTAAGTATTTATAATAAATTGCAACTGTTGTGAACCATACATACAAAGTCCTAAAACATACGAATTTATTTAATGCTAAAATAACTGTTAAATTAGTTCAATTACCCCATTTCTAAAAAAGTCTGACGACAGTCTTCGCTATTAGCAGCTGCTATATAGAAATAAACTACCGAAGGGTGTTTTCTCAGTCCTTACACATTACTCATTATTTTAAAACTAATTGTATGACCGAAACTCGTTAAGATTTTTATCTAATAAAATTTGGTGAAACTAATCACACATTTTTAGTATAATCTTAAAAGGTGCAAATCATATCCCTCAATGTTTCTTTTCTAGATTATGTAAAAGACCTTCAAGCAATTTAGCAATAAGTTTTTGAGAAATTAAGATATTTATACTACCAACAAATTTTAGAATCAGTGGACAAAATATTTAATGCAGGAAAAATAGAACGGCAAGGTACTAGAAAGAAGAAGGGATGAAAATATGCAGGCTGTGTAGATTAGAACCAGATTTGAAATAACAGGAAATGGTGAAAAAAGAGATGGGAAAATCAAATGGAAAAAAAGGATGGTCTAAAAAGGATGAGGAAAATTTTATGGAGGAGGAAAATAGTAGAAGACCGAGATGGTTAAAAATGTTTGGTTTGTAAAATTTGTCTACAAAGTAAATGTAAATGTACTTTGTACATATAAAACATAATTGTTTTAATAAAGTTCTACCTTTTTATCTACTTTTATCTACTTTCTTCAAAATTAACTGTATTTTGTTAAAAATTTGGTATGCGCTCCTGGCTGCGAATTAGAAAAGAAACCCAACATGTGGACAACACAAAAGAGTTTCCACAAAAAAGCCCGAAGAATAATCAAAGAGTGAGCCGTAAAAATCAAATTAACTTGGGCAGTGCCATTGGCTCTTCGGTGGTAAACGGAATTCGGAATTTTATAAACACATTTAATTTTATACCCTATAAAACTTGAGCTTGATTTATGACTAACAGAAGTGTAAACTGAATTAACTTAAATAAAACACGAGGACGCAGAAATAGCAAGAGCACAAACTTTATACCACGGCTATAGGAGAGGCTCACGGAGAAAAAAAAGCTTCCCATCGCATCAGCGCCATCATCCACACCGGAAACCTAAATTTGCGTCATCATATAGTTACTCTTATTATTACAATTCAAGTAAAATCAATTTCTTCCGCGAGCGCAGGCCACACGCTTAATTAAAAACAAACGCCAAAGTTAATTAAATCAATTGGCAAAAGTAGAACATCAATTCTAACACTTCACAACAGATGCAGGCTCATCAAGGGAACACATGCAGGGATATTAAAACTAAATAAATACGGATCAGAATTTAAAAATATCATATTCTGACACACACCACACACGAGTTACAAAACTACTTAACATACAAAGATGGCATATCAAAAGTGTAATTTTAAAACTACAAGTCACAAATTCGTGATGATTTTCCTTCATTTTTTTAGTGGAGTTCATCCAGTTAGTACAACATTAATTTGTTGTGTTCAATGAGGACATCTCATGTTGTTGATAAAGTAGTTCCTCTATTGGAGGCGAATCCGTTAATAAAAGATATAAGTACAAATTCAGAACCTGTAAGGGCGGTAACAAAAACAAAACTCTCGCGCACCGAGGGTTTCGTAAAATCGAGTTTCGAAGATTTTTTCCGCTTTCTCCGAGTATGAAAGTAAGTTCCCACCAAAATCATTCCCCAAAACGTGTAATTACAATATTACAATTAAAAAAAATTTCCCTACCCTTGCGCTATAAGATATTAACTTTGATGAATATGAAGTTTGATGTTTTAATAGCTCCTAGCGGTTGCAGACCTGAATATTTAATAATAATTTCAACTTGATATCTCCACGCGTTCATGAGAAAAAGGGTCTTGACCGACAGACGGATAACGAAGCGATCCCATAAGGATATTTTTCCTTTTGAGATACGGAACCCTAAAAACATACTATAGTTGAAACGTTCACAATTGACATAGTCCGCAGTAAAATTGTCAGATTCATATTCTTCTTTCTAGCTTCTAACTACACTAGAGCGGCTGCTGACAGAACGCTAGACGTTGTAAAGAGTATCGTAAACATAGAAAAGAGATGTCAAGTAGGAATTGCAGCGGACACTTATAAAGAAAAAGAAATAACATTACACAGATTAACGCATTAGATTTTAAATAAAGTTCAACATTCTCAGGAATTTAGGAAAGCAAAAACGCTATAATTCTAAGCAGGCAGTTATAAAGCAACGTCTAACCACTGACTATTATTCAGTTATCTCTTTTCACTTTGTCTGTTCTCCCCATTAAGTATTTCCTGGCTTAACGAGGACGTGTTCAAAACACAGCAAATGATTCAGTCCCAAGTGGGAACAAGAAAGAAGACACATACGAGGGTGGATTGATAAGTTTCCGGCCTGACCAAGAAAAACAAGGTTTTTAAAAATTTTTTTTTTTTTATTTCTCAACATAATCTCCTCCAAGGCTGATACATTTCTCATAGCGGTGTTCCAGTCTATTAATGCCATCTCTATAGACTGATTCGTCAAGCTCCTCAAAATAACCATTTACAGCTTCGATTACTTCTTCATTGTCCGCAAATCTCTTACCGCCAAGCCATTTTTTGAGATTAGGGAACAGAAAATAGTCACTCGGGGCTAGGTCTGGAGAGTAAGGAGGGTGCGGCATCAATTCAAACTTTAGATCGTTGATTTTAGCCGTCGCAACGATTGACGTGTGCGCTGGTGCGTTATCGTGATGAAACAAGATTTTTTTCTTCGCCAGATGAGGTCGTTTAATTTTCACCTCGTGGCTCAAACGTTGCAATAAGTCTGCGTAGTATTGACCAGTGATAGTATTACCCTTTGCAAGGTAATCAATGTATATAATACCTCTTGCATCCCAAAAAACAGTAGCCATAACCTTGTTCGCCGAAAAAATTGTTTTTGCCTTCTTTGGAGTTGGTTCCCCTGGTCCAATCCACTGTTTAGACTGTTCTTTGGTTTCAGGAGTGTAGTGGTGGACCCACGTTTCGTCAACGGTTACGAATCGACGCAAAAATTCGCTTGGATTACGCTTATACAATGACAAATTTGCGGTAGAAATGTTTTTTCGAATCAATTTTTGGTCGACTGTTAGCAAACGCGGCACCCATCTTGCACAGAGCTTTTCCATATGCAAATGTTGGTGCAAAATATGTTGCACACGTTCATATGACATCTTACAGGTCTCAGCTATCTCACGCACTTTCAATCTGCGGTCTCCCAGCACTATTTGATGAATTTTTTCGATCATATCTGGAGTTGTGACCTCAACGGGGCGTCCTGAGCGAGGCCCATCAGAGGTGCTCACACGACCCTTTTTAAACTCGGAAACCCACTGCTTAACGGTTGAATATGACGGGGAGGATGTCCCCAGTGTTGAGTCCATCTCTTTTTTAATTTCCTTCGGCGTTAACCCCTTCAAATAAAAGTATTTGATGACAGCACGATTTTCCTGCTTTTCCATTTTTACGAAAACCACAGAGGCGTCTTGTTCAGCGTGCTGTCAAACCTACACTAGCAAGGAGATCGGGCTGAAACTATAGCTACAAGCTATCCAAGGATGGTACTATAGAATGTCACCTCAAGGTAGGCCTAGTGGCGTCATCTCTTGGTTAGGCCGGAAACTTATCAATCCACCCTCGTATATTCTCACAGATAATTTATTGCGGTCTTTGCCAATTTTGATCATCCCAACTATACAGGGATTTTTTCTCTAAGAGGGCTTATTATGTGGTTACTTGGATACAGTCGTCGGTCCCATAAATGGATGTATACCTTGCGAAGTTTGGAAGCCATTCCAGGCATCCTTCTTTCTCTTTTTGTTTCATTAACAAATGGTTAGTTAAAATGTTCATTCATTCAAGTCATCCTCCAATACCACCTATTAAGGATATTTTCATAGTGCCTGTTTACTGATTTAAGTGTGGCTAATACAATTTGTATCTAAAATTATTTCGAAAATGTAAGTGATAATTAAATGGCCGTAAATTAATAAATGACGCAACCACTTCAAACCTTATTGGTTATCGATTTACCTATTTCTACGGACAATTAAGTGATTGACGTCAATATTATTTACAATAAAAACATACTTTATAGATATCTAAATTGATTCAAATGTTTACAAACACATTAAATAAATTCATTTAATTATACCTAAACTATAGTGGAAGAATTGAAAAAATCATTAGGAATTAAATAAAAAAAGTTCCTACAATAAAAAACAACTAAAAACAGTTCCGAAAACATTCTTAATTACTACCCTAATTTACATGTACCTACTTCCAAAGTGAAAATTAATTGCGCTTATAACCGAACAAGTAGATAGATACATCCACTAAATATCTATAAAATAGCAACTTCATCATCATCATAAGGTCGTCAGTTCTAAGACTGGTTGAACACGCACCTTCACTTTTTCCTATCCTGAGCCAGTCTTCGCATTTCCCTAAATTTAGAACATCCCACATCATTAGTTATTTGTGAACAGTAATCTAAATTAGATCTACCTCTACTCCTCCTAACTCCCGTTTCTGCCTCTAATATGTCTCTGACTAGACCTTAATGTCTGAGAAGGTGTCCTACCAACAACCTATACCGTCTATTTTTTATTGACTTCCATAGAGTCCTCTGCTCTCCTATTCTCTTCATTTTTAACGTTCTCTATCCACGGTATCCTCATTATTCGTCTGTGACAATATATTTCGAACGCTTCTAACCTTTCTTTTCCGCCACGTCCACCCTTGCATATTAGTTTTTTGTTTTACTTTTGTTTAAAAACTCTAAAACTCTAGCATTCAATATATGCAATTTCTTTTTTCTTTTGAAGGTTACTTATATATTCCTTAAGGGTTGGGTTAGATTGACCTGGTTCTCTCTAATTATACAAAAAGAAATTGCTGCTTCTACTGGGCAAATTAAAAAGAATTAGGGAACGATATTTTTTCTTATTTTAATGTTATTTTTTGTCAAAATATTAAATAATTTATTAAAGGTAAAAGATGCTTATCTTTGAATTATATCACACTTCAAAAAGTCGATTTGTCAATTTTTAAGTCTCTTTTACTAACTCCGTAACTTTACCAGTTAATTTTTTTTAACTTTCAAGTGAATTGTGATACAATGAATCGTCGCAAGTTCATTGAACAGAAAAATAGGTAAATGGTATGGGCGAGGTAACTTAGGACGTTCTTGATTTTACCATAAAATTAATGCTGGGACACAATTAATAAGCAAAATAGGTAAGGTACTTCCCAGTACGTGCTCCTTCGTGTGTTACGCAAATCCTCGGGAGCCTTTTATAATCCTTTGACAATCGTTGTCAGCCATCATATATTGCAGTAATTGATTCCGAAACTAAACGCATTAGGATGTCGAAGTCCGCAGTTATAACTTGTAACAAAAAGGTAAATAGAGGTAGCTACACATACAGGCGTCTTTATCGACGCAGGTGGTGGTGACCTCCATCAGGTGAAAATAAGAATAAATGCATTTAGACACACACACACACACACATATACACGTTATAAGTGAAGGCTTTAAATGGCACGCAATAACCATTTCCCAGGGGCGTATTTAGACTTTTGTTTAATAGAAGGTAAGTTACAAAAACAGTTTTTTTTTAATTTTTATTTTTCAATCATTCTTTCTTTCTTTTCTACATTTTCTTCGATTCGCGACTGATAATATTTGTATTTTTTGTTTTCTATCATACAAACTTTTTACTAAATTTTATTCATTTACATGTACAGTGGAATTCGTTTATTGTGACTCCGCCTACATTCACCGACCGCGTAATATCAAGTAATTGCAGTGTTAAGTTTAGTTTTCATACCTAATTCTCTATAGGAAAGTTTGGATATAATGACTCCGTTTAAAATGACATATCGTTTATTATGACTGATTCTCAAGAAATCATATCCGGCTATAGTGACCCAAATGATTAATGATAACATTTTCGCTCATTTTTCTGACTCTTCTTATGTATGTATATTGATATTATAATTCATCGTTCTTTTTCTTTTTCTGTTAATAAAGACAGACAATTTGTAATTTTTCTCTCTATTGAACTAAATAACTAACCAAAATAGAAAGTTGTTTATTATCTAAGACTATGCTTTGTTTGACGTCCGCTTAGTATGACGTGTTTGTCATTTCCTTTCGATGTCGTTATAAGCGGATTCTACTGTATATTGGAAGAACTGTAAGTTTTAGACCCTTCGCCTTTTGTCAACGCTGCTGCCACTTGTCATTTTTAAAAGTAAAAGAAAATTATCAACATCAAGTTTTGACCGTTTGCAACTGTTCTTTTGTCTTTTGTTAATGTTAGAAGAATTAAAATTATTTAGGACGGTTTTATAATGTATGGTACAATCATAATGAAATACCAACATTTGTCATCGAGCCTGCATAGCCCAGTTATGTAACATTTATTGGCAAACACTTTATGGTCGATAAATTATTCAGAAGGCTACATTTTAATCAAAGTTGGCCCAGACGTAGCGAATGGAGTTCTCGTTCATAATATAAAACCATGCATATTAATGTGACTTACATGCATTGCTGTGGGTGTTAGTCTAATAATTTATATCCCGATGGATTCTAAATAGATATGTAATAATAATAATAATACTACTACAACTACTACTTATTCTACCACAATTAAAGAAGTCATTTTCTTGGCGAAATTGAAATAGATATTTCCAAGAAATCAAAAACATATTAAGCGTCTAACACTGTAAGTGCGAAAGTCAAATATAATAGTTTCTAAGTGTTTACAAATCATTAACAAGGGCTCTATCATTAATTTAATGAAACAAAGTCGTTATTTTCAATTATTTTAATTATTCATACATAAATTCCAAACTCAAAAATTCTTTTCATAAATAAGTAGTCAAACAATCTTTAATTGAATTCTGGTTTCAGAATTACCTCAACGTATCAAAATCATAAAGTCTGAATGATGCTAATTTGGTGTATTTGGCTTTCAGATTATAATATCTCATCAATCAGATCAAGAATTGAGTTACTTGAATATCTAATTAATTTAATTAATGACTGATTTGAAACCAAAACATGCAACGATCAATCTCTACATGATTTCATGTTTTTTGATAAACGAATTTGTGGGAAAAGTAAATTTTTATAAAGGAGCTATATATTATTGTTTTACTTTTGTTTCCTTCAACCCTTTTTTGAGAATCATCATCAAGTCATGAAGTTCTTTATTTATTCATATTTTTATGTTTCTATTATAGTTTTATACTCAATAAAAAATGCATTTTAACAACTTCTTTGTTTTCACTGGTAGGAATTATTCAACCAAAAATTTCCAGATTTACGAAGTGTTCCAGTACAGAAAATGTTTGGGAAACCCTGGTTTAGAGGAAGTGTTTTCGCTAAATATAAATGAATAGCAATTAATCAGGGTTATACTGATGAAAAACTATCATGTGATATCTGACAGAATCTATTAGTTATCTGGCCCGACTTTGGAACATTATCTCAGGACGGCCTTTGAAATTTGGAGTAAAGGCGGCATATTTCAACGTCTCCTGAGCCTGCCACAACGTCATCGTCGGTACGACGACAGAATTAATTTGTTTTCATCAAGACATCGGGAAGTACATATCACGGTATATAAACGTTTATGTACGTGTACGTAGTCGCTTTCATCACACTGCAATAATTAACCCTCTAATAGGCCGAAGGAACACCATTTGCATTGTAAATTTTTTGACATGTAATTTATTAAACCACCAAATAAAGAAAGAAATAAAGATAAATAGAGTCATAAAAAGAGAACTGGTAAAAAGTATATTTTATCTTTGAGAAGTTTTTCGTAATTTCAGAGTCGTTTTATTAGGGCATTTCTAGAATCATGAATCCACTAGGGATTAAAAATAATTACCTACAAAAGCAGCAATCGAGATAAAACATCCGGAGTTTTCAATATTGCAGTACGTTATATTGGTCAGGCAAACAGGTTATTCAGCGAACGAATTAAAGAGCACAAGAAAATGCCAATATTTCAACTTTCCCAACTATGAAATATTTCTTCATCGTTACAGTACTTCTTTTCGTAAAAATTTCATTAGTTTCAAATTCTCCCTCGGCTTTCCCATCTCATACCAAAACTAGTACCTACGTATTTAAGAATATTTGTATGTACTTACTGTTAAGTTCTTTCTGTTTAACGTTTTCTTTGTTAGTGTTGTATTCTCTATTGCTATAAAAACAGTATCAATACACTTGGAAAATTTAAGCTCAATCGGGAAATGGAAAGTGGGTGAAAAAATCGATCCTAACTAACTGTTGAAGCCAAATTAATTTTTTTATACTTCGCGTCCTGCTGATTAACGCTTTATTATTGCGGGGCCTCTTTTCTAATTTTATTTTATTTTAGTTTATATATTGCATTGTTATCGACATTACATGTGTGAAAAAATTTATCCTATTTTTACTTACTACAATTACCACAGTTGAATCCCAATAATAAATAAAGTAATGCCAACAATATAATAAATATCTTGGTTAAAAAGAAATTATATTTCCAAATATTAAAAATAAAAAACGTTCCCTACAAATGCATCCTTCCAGTACTAATATTTCTGTATAAGGATTTCAGTCACAATTCAATCTTGAATCATTAATATTCAACGAGAAAGTTTGTACGTTGTATCACACCTACCATTTACTTTAATGTTGATTATATGTTAACTGATAATTAACAGAGAATAGCCCGCTTGATTAAGTAGTTACTGGTTTAATTAGTACCACGTTTTATAGTCGCATTAGTGGTAGTTTGTGAACCAAACCGGACCCGTCTTTTGATTAGTAAACCCATCTTACTTATTATAATGAAGCTATACAACATTTATGTAACATCCTCAGGTAGATTATTTTTAGCAGGAGCCCCTTTTTCGTTAACTAAAATTTACCACCACTGTCCGAATCCTTGCGTGCCGTAGGAGCCGCAGCTACTGTTTAGTAATGATCTAAATACGTGCAACAGTTAGTTCATCTTTATGATCACTGTGTAACATGATGGTGACTACACTGACTTTCCTGCATGAAGGATAATAACTTAATTCAATTGATACTTTATGAAAGAATGACATGTAATAGTGTTAATACATAATATAATTAATTAATAGATAATAATGTTTATTAATTCTTCTAGTCAAAAATTAAAACGATCATATACATCAAGATCGATAAGAATCATTGTTACTTTTTAACTTTTTATAGTCAAGGAGTTATATTACGGAATATAGATATAATTATCCTTTAAAAAAATGATGTCAAATTTCTCACGATAACTATATAATTGATGCTAAGCATTTTAAAATGATGAAAATTTGAAATCTTTTTCTATCGGATTTAAGTGTGGCTAATACAAT
>NW_020438939.1:963244-1022831 GCF_000699045.2 Agrilus planipennis
CTGCAATAATTAACCCTCTAATAGGCCGAAGGAACACCATTTGCATTGTAAATTTTTTGACATGTAATTTATTAAACCACCAAATAAAGAAATAAATAAAAATAGAGTCATAAAAAGAAAACTGGTAAAAAGTATATTTTATCTTTGAGAAGTTTTTCGTAATTTCAGAGTCGTTTTATTAGGGCATTTCTAGAATCATGAATCCACTAGGGATTAAAAATAATTACCTACAAAAGCAGCAATCGAGATAAAACATCCGGAGTTTTCAATATTGCAGTACGTTATATTGGTCAGGCAAACAGGTTATTCAGCGAACGAATTAAAGAGCACAAGAAAATGCCAATATTTCAACTTTCCCAACTATGAAATATTTCTTCATCGTTACAGTACTTCTTTTCGTAAAAATTTCATTAGTTTCAAATTCTCCCTCGGCTTTCCCATCTCATACCAAAACTAGTACCTACGTATTTAAGAATATTTGTATGTACTTACTGTTAAGTTCTTTCTGTTTAACGTTTTCTTTGTTAGTGTTGTATTCTCTATTGCTATAAAAACAGTATCAATACACTTGGAAAATTTAAGCTCAATCGGGAAATGGAAAGTGGGTGAAAAAATCGATCCTAACTAACTGTTGAAGCCAAATTAATTTTTTTATACTTCGCGTCCTGCTGATTAACGCTTTATTATTGCGGGGCCTCTTTTCTAATTTTATTTTATTTTAGTTTATATATTGCATTGTTATCGACATTACATGTGTGAAAAAATTTATCCTATTTTTACTTACTACAATTACCACAGTTGAATCCCAATAATAAATAAAGTAATGCCAACAATATAATAAATATCTTGGTTAAAAAGAAATTATATTTCCAAATATTAAAAATAAAAAACGTTCCCTACAAATGCATCCTTCCAGTACTAATATTTCTGTATAAGGATTTCAGTCACAATTCAATCTTGAATCATTAATATTCAACGAGAAAGTTTGTACGTTGTATCACACCTACCATTTACTTTAATGTTGATTATATGTTAACTGATAATTAACAGAGAATAGCCCGCTTGATTAAGTAGTTACTGGTTTAATTAGTACCACGTTTTATAGTCGCATTAGTGGTAGTTTGTGAACCAAACCGGACCCGTCTTTTGATTAGTAAACCCATCTTACTTATTATAATGAAGCTATACAACATTTATGTAACATCCTCAGGTAGATTATTTTTAGCAGGAGCCCCTTTTTCGTTAACTAAAATTTACCACCACTGTCCGAATCCTTGCGTGCCGTAGGAGCCGCAGCTACTGTTTAGTAATGATCTAAATACGTGCAACAGTTAGTTCATCTTTATGATCACTGTGTAACATGATGGTGACTACACTGACTTTCCTGCATGAAGGATAATAACTTAATTCAATTGATACTTTATGAAAGAATGACATGTAATAGTGTTAATACATAATATAATTAATTAATAGATAATAATGTTTATTAATTCTTCTAGTCAAAAATTAAAACGATCATATACATCAAGATCGATAAGAATCATTGTTACTTTTTAACTTTTTATAGTCAAGGAGTTATATTACGGAATATAGATATAATTATCCTTTAAAAAAATGATGTCAAATTTCTCACGATAACTATATAATTGATGCTAAGCATTTTAAAATGATGAAAATTTGAAATCTTTTTCTATCGTTTATTCTATTATTGTTAAAGCTATTTTAATATATTTTAAAGTGCATTTGCGTCTATTATATTTACCTTGAATAAAAACCAGTAAAAAAAATATTAGTTAGCTGTAAGATAAAACAAGTAAAAGAGAAAGCGAGCTTTGAAAGCTCTATTAGTTGAAGCAGCTGTATTATACGTTGATGCAGTCCTCATTCGATAAAGTTATAGAAGTTAAGAAAATAAAAATTTATTTAGTAAGTAGCTTTTTAAAGAGGTTGAAACGTTTTTGCTTTCTTCATTTTAAAAATTTACAGATATCATTGCACATCAGTAAATTTTCGTCAGAAGATCATCTTAACTGGGGTTGCAATCCGTCCGGGTTTCCCCGGATTTGTCCTAGTTTAGAGGGCATCCGGGGAGCGTCCGGGGGGGTCTTCATTTGTAGTCCTGGTTTAAAAATTTAGTCTTAAAAAAAAGTCTTGGGCCGCCCGCCACACACGTAAAAGAAATCTAACTGATTATTAAAACAATTTGTAACAAACTGTAATAAGATTCTGTTTTGTTAGGTACATTGAAAATGATGATAAAGAATGACTAAATTTAATTTTAAGGTCTGACAATAAACAAAAGGGTGATTTATGACATTTTCAACTGTTTTTGGTTACACTGATTATGTTTAAAAAAACCTGTTGACATGTCCGGGTTCTGGACTCTAAAATCCGGGGTTTTCATGCGTCTTGTCCTGGTTTCCAAATTTTAGAGATGGCAACCCTAATCTTAATAGTCCTTTGATGCAGTTCTCATAAAAATGCATGCTAATTTGTTTATTAAATATTTCTTGAAATTTAGCAAAGATTTTTTGAAATAAATGATTGTTATTTTGTCTGCGATATTCTTTTGTATGACAAACATATATGTTTTATTTAAATTATTGTTGTACCTAAAGAAAATTGTAAAAATACGAAAATGGAATGTTACTATATTTTTCACAGAGATTAAACACCTATAAAAACAAATACACTTGTACATTTACTTATTGTTAGCGACTTAAGCGTGACAGGACAACCTCATGGTACAATAAATAAAATTCTGCTGACTATCCGTCCTTTATAATAAGGCCTTATTCAAAATAAACCTCTTTTCTCGAAAGTTACAGCCGAGGACCGGATGGAACAAAACAAAAAACACTTAATGTGTAGGTACCAAGCACCGTACGCCCCCCATAGCCACCCTGATGGGACATCCGACTTTATACGCATTGAAAGCAAAATACAGAGGATTTATGGTATTACGGACCTTACTTTGATGCAGATTGGTTTTTGTTAAATAAATGGCCGATTCGAGGAAGTGACAAAACCCGAACAAGTTTTAAACACAGCGGGATACGAAACTATAGACTGGCATCGCTTTGTATATATAGGATAGTAATATTCACTTCTGGTATTAATAGTCGATAGATATTAAGTATCGTAAATCAACACCCAAAATAGCTAAATACGAACGTATTTATTGCATGGATTTTAAGAAATTCAACTTTTCACTGCGACTTATCCGAACTATTGAAAATCTGTTCTTAAAATGCATAGGAATGGTATTGAAAAAAAAAATGATTATGAAAAATCAGACACGAAAGAAAAATTTTGAACCAAATCGGAAAGATGATTAATCACTTAATTGATTAATTAAGGTAATCGCCAGACATACCGATTCTACGTTAAAAATAATTGGATTTCTTATAATTTACCTATATTTAGAATTTAACTTTAAATTTTCCATAGATAGAGCCAGGCTAGTCCTAATATCTACATAGAAAGTAAATTTAATTGCAAATATTTTTTTTTTTTGAAAAGCTAAACATAAAAGTTAAATTTTATACTTCTATTTAAATGCTGATATATTTATTTAGTCGGTGTAGAGATACAAAATAATAATTACGCATTTATTTAAACACTGCTTTCAATTACGTATTGAAATAACTTTACCGTGCAGTGCTGTTTCTACCGGCCGGGGTTTGAACTACCCCCATTAGCGAACAGTGCCATTGCCAGGTTATTTAGTATGTATGAAAATCAGATCCGACATTAGTCTTAACATTAACAATTAAACCAAAATGAATTAATGAAAATAGCAGTAGTAACGACATTTTTTTTGTATACCTACGATATATTTATGATACATATTTAGACATGTATCTATGGTGCATTCCTAGTTGGAGATGATTATAAAAGAAATAATTAAATCCTTTTTTGTAATTAAAATGTAATCATCATTCGTCACTCGCACCAGTTGTCTAACGAACCAAGAAGTAGGTACTAAGATAATAAAGGCGTAGCATAGACAGAGTAGGACTTAGCTACTACAAAATGGATATCGGATCAAATAAATTTAATTTGAACCAATTAGATTTGTAAAAATGAATCTTCATAGTAAAATTTAAATAAAATCTATTTTTTTATAGAATAACAATTTTTTACGGGAGTACAATTTATAAATTCAACATAAACCAATGTTTTGCTCAATAAATTTTGAGTTTGTTTTTCGTAGTTATCAAAATGCACACGCGTTACAGTCAGCAGGAGATATAAAATTAGGCTGACGATCCGTATCTATAGTATAAAATTATTGCATTTGTTGTAAACATTGTCGTATTTCCGCAAAAAGCACAAAGTTTCTAATGGAATAAGACATCTCTTTCATTCAATTCCGCAGATTATACAGAACAACGAAGCACATTAACATTATATCTTTATATAAGATAAAGAACAGATTTCATGTTCAGTTCATATGTTTCAACTAAAAGTAACAATCACCAAAAAGCTTCGTGTCTGAAATGCCTTTAATCATACGCTTTGTGCCTAATGAGAAAGGTCCTAAAACCGGTCCTGTCGTTAAATGCTTAAAAGAAGACTTACCTCGTTTCTGCATAAATGAGAAGAGATCGTCAAGGAACTCCTTCCTTTTGGGATCGTCGTTAATTTCGTATAACTGCAAAAGAGAAAGAAGTAATTAATAAGGCCTTCAGCCTTAATAGCGGCGCAAATTAACAACAAATATTTTTATATGGACGCCCATCAGAAACGATTCTCCTTCAGCACCTTCAATTTAACCTTCACGATGAAAAATTGATAAAACGCCCACGCCTATACGATCAGTTATTTATATCGCTTTTTTCTCGTGTTTTTTAGACAATTAATATTGCTTGATGAGCCCCGTCTGTCTAAGTAAGTACCCATCCTATCTGCTACACTCGGTTCTTCTTCAGCTTTGCTCAATCATATACATATAAGATGATTAAAAACCGACCGAGATATATCACGCATTTACAATTATTAATGTCCAAGGAATCATCCACCTCAGTCTAAAGCCGCGAAGACTTACGAACAGAGTGGTTAATATTCTTTCGGACTTGTGGGTTCTGCCGGCGTGATTGTATTCCTTGATACCTATATCAATGTCAGAAATCCAGAAATTTTTAAAGACATTACTTAACTACTGTTACCTTCAAAATAAAATTATCAATAAGGACATTAAGTACAAGCCAAATTAAGGAAGAGCATTAAGTTCTTGATCAGCTAAACAATAAATTTCGAAGTAGATAAATGAAGTCCTCTTGTAATACTTTCTGTTTCTTGAAGAACGCTTAGGATCCCTAGATTTGTCCATGAAAGTCGAAGTATATATTTCAATTCAATAGGCAAACTCATTGGGTAACACTATTTTCATAGTAATTCATTAATTACTATGATTCATGTAGTTTTGTAGCATTTAACTTTTTTAAAGGAGTCCTCAAATCTCCATTGTATACTCATACAAAGGAGTTTGTCCTGACTGAGTGATAATAATCAATACCTAGCCGAAACTATAGGATCGATTTAAATGAAATATTGACAGCACATTGTGACTATCACATAGGAGAGCACTAAAAACGGATTTTGCGAAAATCGCATTTCTAAAGGATTGAATCAAAGCAATACATTCCTTCAAAAACTCAAATATGCACGTAAAAAACGCTAAAAATGTGACTTTTCTGTACGTCGGAGTCTGTTACGCCACATAGGTACTTTTAAAAGATCATCAGTATCGGTGAATCAACTGCTTTTTCCAATGGGATGCACAGTATCGCAGTATTTTAGAAGTAAGTACAATTCTGCGTCAAGACGAAACAAAATCTCCAAAAGTCAATTACGGCTATAACGCTATAACACGGTATTATTAAAATGTTCCAGAAAATTGAAATTTAATATGAAAATTCATATTCAATTTTTAACCACTACAAACTACCTCAGGTAAATGAGGGAAAATTTGCTGATGTTGTCACACCCTCGTCGGGAATCGAATTCGGGACCTTTGACCACTAGTGGTCAGAGCATTGGTGCGTAAAGCCAAAGGTCCCGGGTTCGATTCCCGGCGAGGGTGTGACAACAGCAACAAATTTTCCCTCATTAACCCGAGGTAGTTTATAGTGGTCGAAAATTGAAAATGAATTTTTACATTAATGTTTGATATTAGCCACTATTAAATGTCAAAACGTTTCATATATATAATTAAAATTTCTCATAAACTATTGGCAACAGATGTCAATAACTTTATTAGCAGAAAGGAAATTTAATTTTGCATCATATTATGTGATAAAAAAATATGACGGTCGATTAAAAAAAAAGTTATTCCTATTTGAATTTGTAAATATTGATCATCATCATCATCATCATAAGGTCATCAGTCCTAAGACTGGTTGGACACGTACCTCCACTCTTTCCTATCCTGAGCTAAACTTCATTACGTATTGAAATAACTTTACCGTGCAGTGCTGTTTCTACCGGCCGGGGTTTGAACTACCCCCATTAGCGAACAGTGCCATTGCCAGGTTATTTAGTATGTATGAAAATCAGATCCGACATTAGTCTTAACATTAATAATTAAACCAAAATGAATTAATGAAAATAGCAGTAGTAACGACATTTTTTTTGTATACCTACGATATATTTATGATACATATTTAGACATGTATCTATGGTGCATTCCTAGTTGGAGATGATTATAAAAGAAATAATTAAATCCTTTTTTGTAATTAAAATGTAATCATCATNCTATTCTTTCCAATACCTCTTCATTTCTAACCATTTCTACCCACGATATCCTCATCATCCGCCTATAACACCACATTTCGAACGCTTCTAACCTTTGCTTTTCCGCCGCTCCCACTGTCCATGTTTCGCACCCGTACAAATATTGATATCGATAAATTTTATGGTACATCATTTTTAAGAAGTATGTACCTGTGTACATAATAAAACATGTAAATGATAAGGTACTCCTTTCAGAAAAGAAAAGTGAAAAGCGCATCCCTCAACTGTTTTCGGGGACGATGATTTCAAAGTGGCGCAAAACATTGCAAACGTCAAGTTGGTTGCCCAATTTTTGTTCCATCTTTCGTGCGTAGAACGGGTAATTTGCACTGACTTTCCAAAACGTTACATGCTTTTTTATACGCACATAGGTATAATAATGACAATAAACGTACAAAATAATTGAGCAAATAGGAATAAACCAATGAACAATTGTGTCCAAGTCCGAATGTGCTATCCTCTCATCTGATTTGGTCATGAAAAGTATGCTATTTTTACGGGTAAATACAGAAGGGTTGCTTTTCTCAGAATTTTGTATATTTTTATTAGGCCAAAAAACGCCGTATCTCGCGGAACCTCTGTGACTTTTCCACGGAACCCATTTGGGAACCGCTGCTCTAGATTACGACCATTTTCATCGTTATACGCGATATTAAACAAAATATACTGCTGGGGCGAAGCCCTGAGGGATAACCGCTACTTATGATATAAAACGAACAATCACAAATTGACTAAATTACAGAAAATATAGTATTCCATTGAAACTTTTTCGCAGAATTTTCTCACGGTCAAATAGAAGATGGTTTACAAAATAATTTATTCTAATGTTAATTGCAGTTCCTGTAGAGACGTGGCAGACCGTTGGCCAGTTCAACCAACGGTATAGTTCAACTGCAGCCGTAAATTCGTAAGAATTAAACAGTTACTAAATAAATTACAATTTTATTAACGAATCCCTTGTGTTGCACACACGATTACGTTTTACAGAATGTGTAATTGTGTTCATTACGTATTTGTTTGGCGTTATGATTTCTCTTCCGTCCAGATATTTTGTCGTATTAGAGTTGCAGTTGTGGCGTGACCCGAAACGTCGCGTTCCCATGAAGAAGATGCATAAGTTCCACGTTTCAACTCTCCGGTATAGTTCGAAAGAAGTGTTGTAATCAAGTTGAATTCGTGTCCGACATAGGGCATAATAGTCGATTCATGTTACTGTTACAACTAAATGGTGTAATGAGCGTTCACATCATGTTTGCAGTACCTCCAGTCCGCGTCCCTCTTTTATGATAATGGGAAATTGAGAAGAAATCTCAACGATAATATTTCTCCGTTAACGACAATTACGTCGGGAAATTTTACACTTTTACACATGTACATATGCATTCCTTCGCAGTTTATAACCTCTACACAACACATATTGTACGTACCTACTTAAATTAACAGAATATATTAAGAATTATAGGGTTGTTCGGAAAGTCATTTCGTTTTTTTTTTGTGAAAATGAAAGACAGTTTTCGTATAATAAACAAATACTTTATTAAATTATATATTGACCGTTCTGGTCCAACACCTTTTGCCATCTTTCTGGTAGTAGCATAATTCCACGCTCATAAAATTTTTGGTCTTTGCTGGCAAAAAACTGATCGAGGAGGTTTTTGACCTCCTCATTTGAGGTGAAGGTTTTACCGTCTAAAAAATTTTGGAGTGACCGGAACAAATAATAATCCGATGGTGCCAGGTCTGGAGAATATGGTGGGTGTAGCATTGTATCCCATTCAAGCTGTAAAAGCTTTTGGCGAGTGACCAAACTTGTGTGAGGTCTCGCGTTGTCTTGGTGAAACACTACACCTTTCCTGTTGATTAGTTCTGACCTTTTCTGTTGAAGTGCATCATTCAGTTTGTCCAGCTGATGACAGTAGACTTCCGAATTAATCGTTGTGTTATCCGGTAAAAGCTCAAAAAAAACGATTCCTTTAAAATCCCACCAAACAGACAGCATCACCTTTTTTTGGTGAATATCGGCTTTGGAAATGGTTTGAGCCGGTTCATCTTTTTTGCTCCATGACCTCTTGCGTTTGACGTTGTTGTATACAACCCATTTTTCGTCCCCAGTGATGATGCGCTTCAAAAACGGATCATTTTCGTGACGTTTGAGAAGCGAATCGCAGACGTCAATGCGGCGACACAGATTTCTCTCTGTGAGAACATGGGGAACCCATACATCGAGCTTCGAGGATAATCCCAGGCCTTTCAAGTGGTCATAAACTGTTGAATTTGATAAATTTAACCTCAATCCGATCTCACGTGTTGTTATTCGCCGGTTCACATCAACTAATGCCTTTATCGCGTCTTTATCAGCTTCAACCGGCCTTCCCGAACGTGGTGCATCTTCGACATCAAAATTGCCGGATCGAAATTTAGCGAACCAGTTCTGGCACTGGCGTACTGTCAACACACCTTCTCCATACACATCAGTCAATTTCTTTCTGGCTTGAACAGCATTTTTACCCTTTCTGTAGTAAAACAGTAAGATATGTCGAAAATGCTGCTTATCGCTCTCCATATTTAAAAGGGCACCAACCAAAAACTACTGCGTAGAATTAATTGGAATTTTTCACACACAAGCCTTGCTATATGAGCTCTCAAAGCATATAAAAATTATACGGCTTAAATGTGAAGCTGGGTGCAAAAGAATACAATTAAATCCTCTGTCGGGAAAAAACGAAATGACTTTCCGAACAACCCAATATTAAGAATTACATTGAAAAGGGTGACGAACGTTGGTGACTGTAACGTCGCACCTTACAATACAAATATTTATACCAATTGTTGCTTCTACATTTTTAAACGTTCATAAATTTGCTTACCTGTATAAACTTTCTCATTAAATTACACAAAAAACACTTAATCGCAAATCGCGTAGACTCAGTTAATAGAGTAAATAATTGCTTTGAATATATTACTTGCAACATTTCTTCTTTGTATATTATTGCATGTACCTGTCGGTATCGGTTATTGTCTTAGTAAGAAAGGTTAACGTTTGATATATTAATTTACCAAATAGTAATTATTATTTAATGAGCTCAACCTTTGCCGGATAAGAATGATTTATTAAGAAACAATACACCGATACGTACACCCGTTTATCATAATAATCAGTAACACTTTTGTAAAATACATACATACGTACATGAGCATATCACTAGTTAATTAATCTAATATAATTCAATGAACTTTGAAACTGTAAATTTGTTAAAAAAGTTAAATAATACATGCTCTTATTCGAAAAACGTATAATCAAAAATCAGTAATTGCGGAAGACCTATTGTTTGAGTTGACCAATCAACCCTGCCATGGTGTTAAAAATCAACATATACATATAATAGGAAGTGTTGATGCATTCCCATGTTTCCCAATTTACGACTGCACCGTAATCTTGGGTGCAAAATACAAGATCAGCCTTCAAACTACATATTTACTTTCTAGAAGTGTAATAAGATAGTCAGTCCCACCGCGCCTTCCAGCTCGCTACTCCCTTGCAGGGAAAATAATTATATTAATAGTATCAAGCAGATTCATTCGTTTAACATAAATATAACATTCAATCGTGTAGTATTCACATATAATACAATATTCAACATAAAAAGAAAAATGTCGAATTTTTGCGAGAAGACAATATTGAGCAATCAGTAGAGTGTTGTACCCGAATTTTCTAAATTCGTTCGGTTTTTAAGGATGATTCCCGATTTTTCGTACACGAATGAATGAATGTTTTCAACAGTAAAACGCCTTGAAAGTTACATTCGATCAATGGTGGGTCAAACAAGATTGAATCATATTGCGGCGTTGTATAGCATATTCATCATGATGTTGACGGAATTGTTCTTGAAAAACTGATAAATGAATTCATTTTTCGAAATACGAAACAAACAGCACCTTTCTTCCTTACTTATACGCATTCTTTAGACATTGTTGTTCTTTTTTATATATCGATTTTTTTTATGTACCAAACTACACCGCGACACCTCCCCTCATTCATACTATTTAGCGGATTTATACAAAATTCGTTCATTTACTACCAATACAATGGCCAATTTTTGCGAAAAGACAGTAGAGAGTTGTTCTCGAATTTTCTAAATTCGTTTCGTTTTTTATGACTATATTCATTCTCATGTTGACGGAATTGATCTTGAAAAAACTTATGGACAAATTCATTTCTTGAAATACATACATTAAGTTGTCCATTTTTGTACATCGACTTTTTTTGATGTACGAAATTACATCCCCACACCTTCTCGCCCCCTATTCTCCTACTATGTATTAGAATTCAACAGATGAGTTGAATTTGTGCCCCCGGGTCTGTAAACATGAATGACGAAGAAGTAAACAAAATTTAAAATTTCAGTATCTCACGCCCTGACGTCTATCCATCGACTATCTATATTAATGTGCAAGAAATTACATTTGACACAGTTCCACATAGAATTTTGAATTAATCATTTTACTTGCACTACGAGACCTTCCTTTTTGCCAAAATCAAGCTTCTAGAACGAATAATCTTTTCTGTCTTTACATTTCAATATACAATATACAATTACTTATTAAAACCATTCGAAATCTCTTTAATAATTACCACTTTGTAACCACTGTGATTAAGTTATTGGGCCCACACTTGACTTATAGAAATAATAATAAATTGTTATGAATATTAATAATATCAAACCAATAAATACAATCAACTGTATCTAAAGATAATAATATTGATTGTTTTAATTTTTTGTGTTCCTTATTATCTTTCAATTTGTAGAAATTTCTGAGATTCTTGACCGTGGTCGCTGGGATTTTACTTTAGACCAACAAGCCCGGAAAAGAGTAGTAATAGTAATAATAATAAATAGACGTCGGCCGTGAAAGCCTACATATACGCATGCATCTTAGGATGTTTTAAACCCTTAATTAGAGCCTCCTGTTTAGAGTTGCCACCCGTACTTTACTATAAAGTATTGTACTCTATTTCGACTGTGCGTACGTTATATTTTACAAGACATATAAAGTACGCAAAAATACTTTATTTATATTATGCTGAGTACTTTTTTTTTAACCTTTCAGTAGAGAAATACATTATGTAAAGTCTGAAAAGATGGCAACCCTACTCCTGTTCCTGGCACCGCTGTCAGTTTCAAATTCTACCTAAATCTTTTGCTTGCACTAATGTGATTTTCAAATAAACAATCCCGTAACAATACAGGTGTAATTATACGTTTATTGTTTTTATCTTTAATCTTTGTATTTGAAGACTACTAGTGATCGCAATAATGCGGTGGTTGACGTCGATTAACAAAACTTCAATAATAATCGCCTGTAATGTGGTGTTAAAACACCGGTCATTGTTTCGAGGTGGGGTTGTCGAGGTTAAGCGCGGTCATTAATAACCCTGCTTAACTAATCTGTCTACGGCAGCCATCCATCTTTACAAGTTACTCCGGTCGATCGCTATAGGCCGCAACGGCCGACATCGGGTCCGATCCGGCGTACCGCGCCTGAAGGGATCGTTGGAGATGGGACTTCGTGATTCTGTACAGGCACACCGACCACAGTATTCAAACAGCACTAATTTGCACGAAAAAGAATAGATTTGCATATATATGTACACGACACGCATTTTCAAAGGGGTACCGAAGGGGACCTGAAGGGTATAACATACTCCTCCCGATATATATGTAGGACAATAGGGCATCAATGATATCTTTAACATTTACAGTTGTTGATTTCAAAAAATAAAAGTAAATGCTTTTGGCAAACTTTAGTAACGCAAATGATAAAGGAGATTGGTCGGAAAAAGTCATTCTTGACCCATGCTGAGGCCAAAAAACATTTTATGCTGAATTAAATGTTTTTCACAATATCCAATTCTGGAAACATAAGTAAGTTTGAAGCTGTGAAGACATCTGATTTATCATCATTTTTTAAAGCGTATACAGTATCACTTTGCTTTTTGAAGATTTTAATCGTCGGTAACTAATTCGCGCACCGAAGGTTTCGTGGAAACTTGTAGGTACCTATGTAAATAGATCGTCACTTAAGTCGAGCCTTAAAGATTTTTTCCACTTCCTCCGAGTATGATTTAAATTTCCATCTAAGTATAGTTTAAATTATAATTCATTTCTGAATATCATAATTTAAAATAATTTTTAAATTATTGTTATATGTTACTTGTACTTATAAATTAATCAAATAACCTGCTTTCCTGTTTATTCAAGGTATAAAAACTGAAATAAATCAATTTTTATATTAAGAAATCGGTTTTTATTGTTTTTCAATACGGCGTACCGTTCTGATCGATTTAACGATTTGAGAGTTTATTCTACATTGGAAATGACATAAAAAAGTTTATTTCAACATTGGCTGTTTTTAATGATTATTATAAGTATTATAAGCTGTTATTTTTTCCGAGCAAAGCCCTTATACGTCTCTAACGTTTATAAATTTCATTNGTTTTATATAAAAAAAAATCAGTTTTTATAGTTTTTCAATATAGCGTACCTTTTTGATTGATTTAACGAATTGAGAAGTTTTCTACATTGGAAATGACATAAAAAAGTTTATTTCAAAATTGTTCTAGAACGTTATTCTATAGAAAAAAAAATCATTTTGGAAAAGACTGGTTGTTTTTAATGATTATTATGAATATTATGAGTTGTTATTTTTTTCAGAGTAAAGCCCTTACATGTCTCTATAACGTGAATAAATTTCATTTAAATCGGTTAAGCTGTTTTTGAGAAAAAAAGTATTTTCTGATTTTTTTCTTTTTGGATTTATTCAAAAACCAAACTAGATAGAGGTCTAAAATTTTCAGTATTGACGTATCTCATTAGTACCAATATACCCTCAAAAAATAATCCAGATATCCCTCTGGGGCTATGCTTATCGTCCTATGACCTTCACGGTTTTCCAATTTGTGGATTTACTTGTGCTATAAAACTTTGCTTCTTGCCTAATTTCATGATTCTGGGTCAACGGGAAGTACCCTATAGGTTTTGAATTACTACTAAGTTATTACAGAAAGTAGTCAGTTTAAGTTTTGAATATTCTTTTTTCATGAATAAAATATATTAAAATCGGCTCTATCCGAATAATCCGTTACGTAAACAAATGTTTTTAATAATTTATAAAATATACAAGACTAATTTTTATGAACGAAAAAGATCATGACCTCTTGTTTTGTTAAAGAATCTAAGCAGGTCACGTCAATACAGAAGAATTGATCATGTTTGCATTTTCACAATGCGTGATTTCGTGCTCGTTTAATCATTATAAATTCGTGTCGTTTTGTGTAACGTTATCGAAAATCGGGTATTATCCTTTATCGCCGGTGTCATCGGGCGCATTATCATTTTTTTATGAGTATCGTCAACTATAACTTTACACCTAACAATGTGACCCAACAACAACGCGGCTTGAGAAAAAAATCGAATTCAACGAACCAACTTTCCATTGCGGTCTCGACTTTGTAATGAAAATTTCAACCTTTAGAATATGTTGTATCATTAAATGTTTACAAAGTAACATAATAACCAAGCTAATGTTTGATTTATTACAGAAAGAAGGCTGCCGATACGTTTCATCTTTGACCGCATCGTGTTATTTTAATTTTAATTAATGTTTATTTAGAGGAAATGAAAATAGAAAAGGTGTCGTCTCCTTCAGCGTTCTTATTAAGAATTTTCATAGCTTGCTAAATGATGCTACTAAATTTAAATAAAAAATATCCTTGCATAAAAAGCGTGTTTGGCTTTTATCGAATAGTTACAATAAATTATGTAAATTATGTACCCAGCTTTTGTTTTGCAAGGGTCAAGGATGGACCACACCGTTGTAGACTTTAAATTCTACATAACGATATATCACAAGTAAAATATACCTAACTTCATATTTGCCGCGATAATGTCGGACCGTATGTATATACATAGATTTCCTCCCCGGGTGTGCATGCTATTTTACACTACTACTCGGCCAGGATGTGAATTTTCTTGGGTGTGTTATTTAGCAGTCACGTTTATAGAAAAAAAATTTTGCACAGCGTAAAACGTCTTGGATTATGAAGTTGAATGTTTGCGGTTTTAAATTTTACGTTATATTGAATTGAATTAATATTCAGGGTGGGCCAGAACTAAAAATAGGCCGGGCACCTGATTTAGATCTGGTACTTTTTTTAGGATCCGACCGGGTACCTTCCCGCTAATGACGTCGGTTACCTGGCAGTGCCGGGTAGTTCTACTAGAGAAAAAATAAGAAACTAACATCTTCAATAATAATAAAAAAACAATATTATGTATTGGGATAGGAGGTTTATTTTTATTTGATTTACTGATTAAGTAAGAATTAATTATTAGTTATTTCGATAAAGGCTCAACTGGTGTACTTTCGGTAGATTGTTGGTATATAAGGTTTCGATTAAGGATAATTTATTAGTATGATTTTGTCACCTTGCAGACGTTTAGTGTTTATAAATATTATAGGCTATTAATTTATTTTTTCTATTTAAAAATTTCGTAAATTCGGCTTTAATCCATGACACTTAAATCCATGACTTAAATCGATGATATTGGATGTTTACTAACCTGTGTTGCTAACGTAATCTATCTTAATCAAAAGCATCCCCCCCTGCCCTCTTTGGTGCTTAAGTACTACTTGAATGACCCCAAAGAGGATTATGTTTTAAAAACGTAATTTCAGGTCAACTTGTCTTTTAAATTCAATGATTTGGAAAGGACGAATTCCGTTACACAAATTTTAGATATCCTTATAAAGAAATTACTCTTCCAGTATTCATAATAATTTTTCTAAAATTGTCATAGCTTGCTGCCTGTCTCTGACCATTCCACTTATACCATTGCAAAAGCAGAAAGGTATTTTTCAAAACTGAAAAGATTTATATTATCATTCGCGAATGAAAACGCTCGGAGGACAAATTTATAATTATCGTTAAATTTATGTGATTATAAGTTCAGAATGAATTAATTTTTTTCTGCTATAAATTTTGATTCCCCCCTTTACCCTCCAAATACAACGCAGTTGCGCCACTGATGTTGGACACATTAATTTGCGTAAATTAATCCCATAATCTAGCCTAAGTCACAACAAGCCTTCTGCGTGATTAATAACTTTTAATAACCGCTCCTAATTTTCTGCTCGGTTTTTATTATTATTATTATTCATCTGCAGGTGATAAATTACAATTTACGTGATTGCTTTCTTTTCTTTCCTTATTATACGAATCGATTAAAACCAACGTCTCACGATCGATCGTCTAAATCAAAAATTCCATCTCGGACGAGAGGCCCGAAGATGAAAAGAAAAGAACGATTACGAAACAATTAATTCCTTTTTTATAGTGATCGCGCAACCCACGCCAAAAATCATCGATCATAGCCATCGTTGACGCGTTCTAAATTAAAACTACCGGCCGATAATTCCAACTAAGGTCCGTTCGTGACGCTGTTCCTCTTTCACTTATTAATAAACACGTGCGAGAACGAGACGGGAACCTTTTCACACCTTCGGGCCATCATCTTTTACATACCCATGCATCTCGTGTAATTTAAACGTGTTAACATTGCAACCAACGACATTAAAACTGCTAAAGATCAGATACAATCAGGCACGATAAATAGACTTTATCAGTTCTGAAATCACTCTACCACAGCACTGTTACCTTTAAACATTTCTCCAAAAACAGTACAGTAAAAACCTGTACCACAAGTGTAATTCAATAAAACAAATATTAATCGATTATTAACAATAACAATCTTCAATTAAACTAAAATACAATTTTAAAATAATTAATTCTGAGCGAACAGTTCGTTTTTCTTGATCTGTCTAGTCTAAGCAATCTCGATAAACCAGACAATAGACTGTTCGGTTTTAATTAAAATCCCTATGCTGATTTAAGGTATGTAAGAAGTCAGATGACTCAGAACGGAAGGATCAGTAGAGCTATAAAACAAAGGATAGCGCAAGTTCGAGTTGTCTTCAACAAAAAGAAATCACTTCTATGCTCGTGAACGTTTAATATAGAAATTCAAAAAGGATTGTTAAAGGCTATGTTTGGAATATGAAAAAATTGTGGAACACTGTTTGGACATTGAATCATTTGTGTATTTCTCCTAACTAATAAAGCCGTTGGTCAAGCAGCCTCTCTGACCGACACTCTGGTGCAAAGCTGGAGAGTAGGGATTAGGGAGGAAAGCCCTCCTCAACATTCTTTTAAGTATTACGTGGTACAGATAGATGAGACGGGCGCAAAAAGAACATAAGAGAAGTGAAACATTATCTGTCTTGCCTAGCAAACTACAGAAAATCTTCGATCAGGACAGACGGACCAGGAATCGAACCAGTGCCCACCCCACTCAGTCATTGCACCGAGCGGCATGACGCTGGTTCGATTCCGAGTCCGTCTGCCTTGGTCTAACTTTTCTGTGGTTTGCTTGGATATAAGGTAAATGCTGAGGCAGTAATAATACACAGATACTCTTTCATTCCCTTCTGTCTTCATTTCGTCCAGCTTATTTTTCTCACTCGAACCACTACCCAGCCATTCCCACGATTCCGGCTGAAGAGGGCCTTCCACTCTACCTTTCGACGTAGTCCCGAAGGACTGCCCGCTTACCAGCATTACTGGCTGGTGGGAATGAAACACCCAAAAGCATTTTCTTTTTCAGTCACTGCAACGTAGACGAATTGTATGGTTTTTCTCCAAGCTCATATCTGATAAGACATTGAAGGTTACTGGCAAGAATTGTAGTGAAAGTAAAACTTCAAACGAATGAATATCCACATTTGTAGCGGAATAGGTATTTTAAAAAAATACCGATAAAAAAATGAGAACGACCGATAATTGTCAATAAATTCACTTCCTTGTCATCGAAATTACCAAAGCTAAACCATGGTTACTCAATCATCCCTTGAATACAAACTGACTAGTTGCTGAAGAAACCAAAAAGACACAAAACGTTTGGTTCATAGTTAAAGTAACGTAGAAAATGTTAACTCACTTTTGAAATAATTATTTAAAACTCAAAACATTTCTCTCTCTCTTCACTGAAATGATCGCCCACTTGACTTTTGTTAAGAGACGTTATAATCTCTTCTTGACGTGTGTACTTCAGTACACGTGTATACGTAAACGTAAACACAAACAGGGTCGTAAAGGGTCGCATGTGCGCACTGTCAACGCACACTGCATGTGAAAAGAATAAGAGGAAGATGAGTGAGGTGGCAGTGGCAGACACTTGGAAGAACTACTGGCCCGGGTTTGGTCGACTGGCGACCCTCAAGGTGCAAGAGCGCGGTCCCCTGTTATATTGTCCACGCAACAATAGCTTATTCACCGCGATGTTCACGTGCATTGTCACCTATGAATGGCCGTATATTCAGGTACAATGGCCTTACATGACAGCGGTGGCTCCGTAATTAGACCGATTAGCACGCTCCGTCGCCTTCCATGACCCCCCCGTTTCGTATAAAAATTTGAACCCGTAACACGTTTCGATGAAAAAGAGTGCCGTTTTTACGAAAAATTTTGCGTATGAATGACTCATATTTCCGGCAACGGATTCGATCTTAATTTGAATGCCCTTCTCTCGCGCCGAGTTTTCACAGAGGGATTAAACGACCGAGATTATAATGGACATAAACGCAATTTTACTACATATGCCGGGATTATTTTTAGGGGGTTATGTTTTCAATAAATGTAGAAGGGGTCTGGTTTTGGTTATAAAAGATCAAATAACCAACGTGTGAATAAACTGTAAAAGTAACGTTCGTTAGAACTACAACCACCATTTGTTGTACATATTAATTAGCAAGATCAGAAAGTCTCTCGAAAACATGAAATATCAACAGTAAAAAACTACGGTATTTTACGCATACGATTTCCAGAAATTCTAAAATAAATAGAATAAAAAAAGACTTGGTATTCCCTATTACTTGCCTAATACGATTTAGAGATGCACCGGATAGTGATTTTTCCGGGTACCCAGCCAGGATAATGGTTAATGTCTTCGTTCGGACAGGTTTTCCATTGAATGTCACCCTCACCAACGTTCCAAAGTACATCAAGTTCCGTTAAAAAGGTCGTTTAAGCGCTACATTAATGAAAGTTTAATTGCTGGTTGACGGATTTCAACAAAAGGGTCGAGTTGAAATTGTTGAGGTCTGCAGGGTCACAAAATCGCTATCGGAGTTATCGTTAATCAAATCTTCATATACCAACAAGCAACAGAAATTATAACAGTTGGACCATACTTATGTATTCTTGTTGGCGAGAAAAACTAAACACAAGGACTATATCGAAATAAGAAATAATTTAGTATGTAATCAATAAATAATACAAATTAGGACGAACGACCTACCCCAATACAACCTTAATTACCAATATTATTATTGCTGGTGCCGGGTTTTTTATTTTTCCATTATCCAGTACCCTTGCAGATGATATAGCAGTATTAGCATCTAGCAAGGAGGACCTAGAGAAAATGGAAGCGGTACTGACAGATCAGTACTGTATGAAAATAAATAAAAGTAAAACCAAAATACTGATATGCAAGGGAAGAAAAAGTACAGAAAGAGCGAATATAAAAATAGGAGACGAAAAATTAGAAGAAGTGGCTGATTTTAGATACCTAGGATGTCAGATAAGTGAGGATGGAAGGAGTAGTAGGGATATAAAGCAGAGGATAGCGCAAGGTCGTGTCGCCTTTAATAAAAAGAAGTCACATCTATGCTCGCGAACGGTTAATTTATAAATTCGAAAAAGGTTGTTAAAGGTGTATGTTTGGAGCACGGCGTTGTACGGGTGCGAAACATGGACAGTGGGAGCGGCGGAAAAGAAAAGGTTAGAAGCGTTCGAAATGTGGTGTTATAGGCGGATGATGAGGATATCGTGGGTAGAAAAGGTTAGAAATGAAGAGGTATTGAAAGAATAGGAGAACAGAGGACTCTATGGAAGTCAATAAAAAATAGGCGAGATAGGTTGGTAGGACACCTTCTCAAGCATGAAGGTCTAGTCAGAGACATATTAGAGGCAGAAACAGGAGTTAGGAGGGGTAGAGGTAGACCTAGATTAGATTACTGTTCGCAAATAGTTAAGGATGTGGGCTGTTCTAGTTTTAGGGAAAGGCGAAGTTTAGCTCAGGATAGGAAAGAGTGGAGGTACGTGTCCAACCAGTCTTAGGACTGATGATCTTATGATGATGATGATCTAGTACCCGTTGGATGCGGTACATTTTCTAGGATCCGGCCGGGTGCCAGATCCAAACCAAGACCAAGTCAATCCCTAATACAATTACTTCTGTCTACCAATTAATCAATTTATAAATGCATGTAAATATAACATCGTAAAATGCACTTCTTAACCTTTACCTTTTTATCAATACTATTCAAATGCTTCCATAACTACAGTATTCAGTTTAGCATGATCCAGATGTAACATGGAGCTTCGAAAGGTAGGTAGGTAAAATACTGTAATCGGTGAATATTCTTACTAACTTATTTTTTTTTTTTTAAGAAAGCAACCTTTGCAACAATAATTTCGGTTAAAACTGAACACGAACTTTCCATTGACAATTTATTGTATTGTTGCATAAATTAAAAATATCACCATAATGTAATACATTTAATGGGACAGGTGTTGGTAATTTTCGCAAGATACAGGCGTTTATCAATTTTATTAGAGTAGAATCGTGCGGGTAATACTGCCGAATAAAAAGTCACTTTACTTGCTATTAAGCAAGAATGTATTAATCAATTCAAATAAAGAGTTTCAATGATGAATATTAAATATGTTCTACCCTCACCTGTTTGTGAAGCATTTTTCAATAAACTTACATACAAGTGTATAAAATATGTTTCGTAGAAACAAGCATAACTTAACACAATCACAAAATAAATATAAGACAACAACCAATCAATTGAGTTCTGGAGGAATTCGAATGGCAACAACGAACCATGAAAAACAGCATTTCTTATTAGACAAATAGGTCCCTACAAGTGTATGCATGCAATATACACACATAAAATGTATAATCTTCAAACATTATCTTGGTAAAACACACCAAAAATACACAATTGCGTGTACATTTACAATCAATAAAACAATGGATTCAACTATCTAACGTGTGTATTTTAATTAAATATAAATTCTCCAACAGATTGATCAAACATCCTGTTTCCTCTGAAATGTTTAACTTTTTACTCAGAGCAAGCATGACACCACGTTGGATAAATGCGTTCTTTTTTTTTTTTGATTTTGGAAAAAATACCCAAGTCTTGGTCATCTATAGATACATATTTGATGATGCAACAATGAAAAAGACCGGATGGGTACCAACATTCATTCGTTAATTAACAGTAAGAAATACGTAATTATTCAACTAATTGTAAAAACAAAACGGATACAATTCCAAGATATTTCGACTAGCTGGACCAGCTGGGCCTTAATTCGTTCAGTGTTTTTAACTTTTTCATAAGTAATAATCGGGCGACGATTCGGATCGATCCGATTTTTTACCAAATCTCTCCTCCGAAACTGCAATTTCTAGTTTAAACAATCAAATGACTAATATCATTAGTTAATTAAGAAAAAAAAATTATCTAAAAGGCCAACGAAATATATTGAGAAATAAAAAATCGGAATCGAATGGAATAGTTAAATCGGAGATAATGAATTTAAAGTATGAAATAAAAAGGTATTTTATCAAAAGTTTAAATCAACAAATTTTTTCAGAAATACTAATGCAGGAGTTAGTTTATTTCTTGAATTGAAACTTTAAAAAAAATTCTTGTGAATCAAATGAATAATGAAGTCAAAGAAAACGGACAGACAGACGTACGAGTGATCTTATAAGGATTCCGTTTTTCATTCATTCATTCATAAAAAAAAACACGTTCTCCCATACATTCAAACTGCAAATGTATTGATGTACGGATTATAGACTTCTTATTAATTTTCCTGTGATCTATAAGTAACGAACTATTTTCTGTATTTTTTTCAAAATTTTAGGCTCAGTCGTTTCGGAGATAAGGGGGGAGGGTAATGTAAAAATAAATATCAGAGGCCTTCACTACCTAAAAAAAATACCATNTTGCATTGCCTATGAATAAAACTAATAAACTTTTCCATACACAGCAACGATGCGCGATTGTGAATTGTTCGGTTAATTTTCTGGTAGAGGTTCGTCTAAGTGAGTATAAAATTATAACAATAACTTGTCTCATCGCTAATTTTAATATGTCACATGGTATAACACTCGTTTAATTTCCTATTGGCCTCTCAAAAATGACAAGACACATGAGTGATTTTATAAAGGTTCCGTTTTTCCTTCAGACGTACGGAACCCTAAAGAAGCTACAATTTCTAAAAGAATGTCCGATGCCTACCATAAATTATCGTTTCTAACAAAATTGATAAGTAAGTTGAAATTTGTACCTATATTGCATGATAAAAACAGGTCGCAATGCATATCATAATTTAGCGAATAACTTGTTGCAACATATGACATGTTTATGGTGCGATTAATACTAGGAATTTTCCCTGTTTTAAGTCATTTTTAAATTCGATACGTCGACATTTACCTTTTTGTTGTTTTATTACATGACGCTCGATTGTTCATTATCTTTATTATGTTGCGACCTATTTATTACATATTCGTTATCGGTCGTAGTTATTTTACATACGTTTACAAAGTATTCGAATTCTATGTACGTATATACATATATGGGAAATATTTTTGAATACATTTGTGTATGTTTGTATGTAGACTAGCAATAATATTGTAATACCGCTCACGCACGTTTTCGCTTTACTTATTAACATGGAAATTACATTATTGACTGATAAATAAATATGTTACCGGTTATCAGAGCACATTAAATGTATAGGAATTGTTTGCTACTTCTGTAATTATTTCGAAAAGTTATCGCAACATGCACTTATAAAAACATGAGAAATTGGTAAGCTACAATGCACACTTTTTGATATATTATATATACTATAATTTTCGTATTTAAATAGTTATTATATTAATATAACGTCGATAGACAATCTACACAAGTTAGAAAGTTAGATCTCATTATCTCATTACCTCCACCAAGAATCAAGAATTAATGAGTTACAAATGTAGGAAAATCTAAAACTTATTTCCATATTTTATTTTCTTAGTAAAATTTGAAAATTATTTTGAGCTTTATTTCTAAAAATAGATACAGTTACTGAGTAGGAGATTAAGTAAGTGATCCTTCTCTTGATTCTTCCTTAGATTAAATAAATAAGGAATTATTATAGTGAATAAATCAGAAGAAAATGACAAAACATCCTGTAATATTGTTGGAATCGGTGCAAATTATAAATCACAACAGGTAATGGAGAAAAATCTGTAGCGCTATTAAGTATTTCTCTCTTGGAATTATTGCGATGTTGAATTTGATGGTATTTAATGTGTAAAATATTAATACTTCTTCATATCGTAATTTTTTAAGGGTTTTGGCCGATGTGGAATATACTTAGTAGGGCTCTTGGATTTCAGTTTGAATTAATTGTAATTTTGTAGATAGTTTTCAATCTAACCAGCGTTTATTAAAAGTACATTGTTTTCTTATTAAAATAATATAGTGTACTACAGCATGATTATATTTTCTCATTTCACTGGGAATAAATTCAAAGAATTTGTCCGACTTTTGTCTTAGAACGGGTCTGCTTCATACTATGGTCTTTTACTTTACCTGCAACCTATGCTTTACAATCTATCCTTACATTATCACAAACTAGAAAACTACTGATTAAGATTTTTAAGGCTTTCAAAGTTACTGAAACTCAGGGTAGCTTAGAACAACCAAAAAAGTCATCTTAACTCCCCTTTTCATGCGAAAATACATGGTGTGTGAAGTCGTATACAACAATTGTAAGCCCATTTGACTTCATATTTGGGTTTGCTCTGGCTTAGCTTAACCCCAATTTTTTCTGCTTTTACAGATATGTTTATTGAGATTTAATTTATCAAATTACACTGACTGCACTTTTAGAAACTTATTACTAATATCTTCCATAATTAATTCAATTGTTCGTAGTTATTACCGACACCAGGTGAAAGTATGTAATGTATCTAATACGTGTTACATACGTACTTACAAAATATTAATTGAACAATAGGTCATTCATTCCAACACATTTCTTAATTAACGCGTTCCTTTAAACAAGAATATTCTTTTTTAATTGAAAAGTAAACGATTGTTTTTTGGTTGTTTTTTGAACAATGAACAATCACTCTATTTGCTATTCGTTTCTTTTTTTCCTCTTCTTAATTGCTCAACTGGAATGCTATGTCGATTGTTACCTGACTTTCTACCGATGATATTAAGGTTTGGAATTTCTAGGTTCTTAAAATATGAATAGGTGAAGAGTTTTTTAGTCCAAATACTTCGATCGCAATAACAGAAAAAACACAGTTTTTGGTTCCAAATTGTAATTATTTCGCCATACCCTGACCTCTTTAAGTGGGAGAAATTTAAATTCAAATTTTTAAAATTTTTCCATCTGAAAAAGCTACTGTATTAACCAAAACTTGTGTTTTTTTGTTATTTCTTGGTTTCTTAAAAGTCGAAAACACACTTTCTACTATGTAAGTAAACTACTGAAAATAAAAACGTGAAATTTGGAGAATATATTCGCTAAATGATGTAAAGGTGCACTAAGAAAGGATTTTTTTAATGATGTGAAATTGGACATAAATATTTTGTATGGATAGCCATATTCTCTGCATAAACAAGTAACAAATTACGTGTTTAAAGATTTTCATCTAGTATTTCACTGGGTTTTTGCTCTTGTCTTGTTCTTGCTGCAAGTCTACAATGTTTCAAAATAAAATATTAAAGCAAATAAGTTTAACCTCTTTGAAATTGGTATGGAAAAATTAGCAGGTAAAAATATAAACCATTGGAAAATTAGTCGCAAATTAGCTGTAAATTAACCGTGAAATCCAAAATGTGGCCTCGACCCAAGAAACCCGAAAACCATTTTGTATGTTAACTTCAAATAACTTTAGCAATCAAAAATTGTAAAATCAGTTAAGAAAATCCTAGACAGCTAGAACAGGTCTCACAATTAGCCGTTAATTAACAGATGACGATGTAGACTACTAACCAGGGGGTTGGATTTTTTTTCAAAATAGGGTCATTTTTCCGTCTTGACGACCCGACACTTCGAGTGAGATTATAGTAGGATTCTCAAAGGGCTTGAAACTCGCTGTGAATATTGCGCAAATCAGTAATGAAAGCCAAAAATTAGCTGTGACCCGAGATAGCCGAATATTATAATCTCACTCAAGATCGAAAAATGATACCATTTTGAAAAATAGAGTTCTAATTATGAGCCCGGTTCGAAGTGTTCACGCTTTTAGTAACTGTTTCTACAATTTTTTTGTTTAGCGGTAATTGGCGGCTAATTATGAGACGGATTCTAGCTGTGGAGGATTTTCCTTGCTGATTTTAAAATTCTTGCATGCCAACTGCAATAACTGGTTTTTGAGTTTCCCGGGTCGCGACTAGTTTTTGAATTTCACGACTAATTTACGGCTATTTATCCTATAGCTTCTATTTTTGCCTGCCAATTTTGCAATGCCAACATCAAAGGGGTGTAAGTTTGTTCCTAAGTTCTGCTTTCAGTTCATGCTCTTCATCTGATATCAACCAAATATAGTTATTTACATCCAAAATTCGTGCCGACGAAGTAAAGTTACTAATTAGTAAAAACAAAAAAAAAAAACTAGATTCACAACTGCATATCTTCGTTAACCATATAAGATTCAGATTTTATTTCCGATTTTTCTGAATCACTTCTTGTTCTTGTATAGAATGCGCTAACACAGTTATAACAAACATGCGTGTTATAACTACATATAGGCAAGATTTATTTTTAAAAAATCTGGGCAAAATTTGGTAACACAGAAGGAAAAAAGAATTTAAAAAATATTTGATAATTCAATTAGCATCTAACTTATGTGAATTATAAAATTCGAGACGTGATCGGATACACGTATCCACAATTATTCTGATGTAAATATAATTCCTCATAAAAATTTGGACACGTATTATTGATCCATTGACAGAGTTATTCATTATTTAAAAGAAGTTAGGGATTCACATTTTTTGAAGTGAAACTTCTTTACGCACGATAAGGTAAGTTTGTTTCATGCGAGTGGCTATGTAACGAAATCATGCAACGGATGTCGCCCCTCTACTCGGCTACGTAGTCGAGTCCGTAGTGGGGATCGCTTGAGCCGTGAGCGCGCTTCAATGCAACGTTCGTTACAGACAATTTCGGCATGTATAGTGCAAAATTTAAATTCGTAGTGTACAAACAATACCATTAAACCAATTGCTTAACCCCTGTCCCGGTATGTTTATGTGTTTGAAGAAATTTCACTTCAGTAGCGTGTTATAGGTTATATATATTGTTTAAGCGAATATCAAAAAACTTGCTGTTCCTCGTCGCGGTTACCAGTGTATCACCCCTTATAGCTCAAGAACTATAAGTATGATGAAAAATGGAAGACAATTCCTAGAATGTCGTTGTATTTTAAATGACAACTCGCTCGACTATTTATACCTAAGTATTTCAGATTTTTGAATTTTTGTTTTTTTTTTTTTTTAATCTTTTACAATGCGATTTTTTGTAAAATTCGTTCTTAATACGCCCCTGTGTAATCATTAGAATATGCCGTTAAATATTTATCGAAATCTCTTTGCTATGCTCCTTGGGGAGACTACTGCCTTTACAGACACCTATTTTTGTGACGTTCTTAAAATCGACAATGTACCTAAGTATGTTTCTTATTGTTTCTCCCTGTATATATAGGGGTTTAAAAGACCTATAATAAGACGGCATGTCATTCGTTTTATGACTCAATTTTTCGTGTGTGGCACCTATTGTGACCAAATGCGCTCGGGTAAAAATAAAATTCCGATTGGGTTCTTTTTTATTTTTATTAACTTAACAGAAAAGTACGCGTATTAACAACAACGGGGCAGCTGTTCGACACTCTTTTCTTTCTCGCGAGACGTAAAAATAAAAAATCGATTAATTTTTATTATACGTATGTATGCATGCATGCATGCATGCATGGGCAACGGCGGCGATGCCTCGACGTTTTTGATATTAATAATTCACAGGGACGATGGTGAAACCGAACCGGGTTCATTCATTTTATAATCTAATAGAAAAAAGTTTAATTGCTGACTATTTTAATAAGTTTCTTAGAGCGGCACCTTTGTTGCCCCCCCTTAAGCCGACAAAGATTTATTATTGCCATACGGTCCTGATATAAAACGCAACTTGTTATTACGGAACTTTATGATTCCGAGAAATGCTTTATGGGAAATCAACTTCACCGTGAAAAAAAGAAATAATAATAAAATCGAAACTGAATTATTAAAAAGAACATTAAAAATTATGGGCTGGATTACAGAAGTCATAATCTATTAGTTTGATTGCACCTTTTATTTGATCTTTTTAACTCAAAGCGATCATTAAAAACTTTTTCTTTTTTTTTTTTGGTGTGGATTCCTCGAATTGACTATCTTCATTATATGCAACAACGTTTCATCGTAACTTTGCTTGCGTTGCATCAAGCTGTCACGATTAGTAAACCGTTGATAAAACGTAGAACTCTTTGGCATAAATAACTGGAGAAATCAGACTTTATTAAATAGTTTAAAAACTGCTCGCAAATTAAAACGCAAGAAAAAAAGCATTTTTGTCCTTACAAAGGTTGCGACTCTCCTTTCAAAATGCTAAAACTATAGCAGACTCTATTAAAATGATTAACTTATTAGAGATCGAATTGTGTTTCACGTCAGGTCTACTTCCGATATCCGGTAGCTTTTCGTTTAATCAGAGCTTTTAATTTAAAATTGCTGCTTTTAACGCATCCGAATTGGCATTAAAAAGGAATTTTAATATGTGAATAATCAAGCCACAATATCAAGTTAAAATTTTTTATTAGATATAAAATCCGACCAATGTTTCGCTATCTTTTACGAAGTTTTATCAAGGCTACAAAAAATGTTCTTAACATTATGCAAGTTTTCTGGGTTTTACATCGAATAATAAAAAACATTTTAACCCCGTATTTTGGCTTGATTATCCACATGCTGTTGAGCAAAGGGTTGAAATGATTAATTAATCCTACTCGATATTTTGATTTCTCTGGTTTGCATTTCACAAGAGTAAAAAAATGCGGGATGTTCCAGTTTTAGGGAAATGCGAAGATTCGTTCAGGGTAGGAAAGAGTGGAAATACGTGTCCTAAGATTGATGACCCTATGATGAGGTTGAAGCAATGAGCAGACAAGATTTAGACACAATTATATAGGTATAACGACACTTTATGTTCCGAAAATGGATATTTAAATGAGATACCTATAGAAGAAAAAAATACAACGTGTAGTTGTACAACCCGCCACTGAAGTGAAATTTCTTCAAACACACAAACATACCGGGATAGGGGTTAAGGAATTGGTTTAATGGTATTATTTGTACACTGTGAATTTAAATTTTACACTATACATGCCGAAGTTGTCTGTAACGAACGTTTCATTGAAGCGCGCTCACGGCTCAAGCGATTTCCACTACGAGACATCCGTTGCATGATTTCGTTACATAGCAACTCGTATGAAACGAACTTACCCTACCGTGCGTAAAGAAGTTTCACTTCAAAAATTAACAGGAAAAAATAAGGAGATATATGTATTTCTCTTGTCTGAATAACCGTCACTGTCATATTGTTTATAATATCTGTTTTAAGTTATAAAATAGTATGAACGTTTCTTAATACAATAGACAATATACGACACGTAAGTATTAAATAACACTGTACAAAAAAGGCAAAAGTAATTATTATAAAGGTATCTATAAGTTTAAATAAAAAACTATTTTCGCAATTTTCGTAAATTATTATTATTATTCCTATTGTATTATTAATTGCATTGCCTATGAATAAAACTAATAAACTTTTCCATACACAGCAACGATGCGCGATTGTGAATTGTTCGGTTAATTTTCTGGTAGAGGTTCGTTTTATTGACGATAAAATTATAACAATAACTTGTCTCATCGCTAATTTTTTTTATTTCATCATTATTACTGTTTATTGTCGACAATTTCATTTTGCCACTAAACGACTGGGCGTCCGCATAAAAACAAAACTCTGTTAAGTTAATCATAAATAAGAATTTCTACTACAATGTATAGTTATGTATTGTCACTAAACACTTTTTTAAAATTACCTTTTCTGTAGAGGTAGGTATAGGCAATCGACATTGATACAGAACCGGACTACTCTGTAATTTTGTCTACACACAAGTAACAAAACGAACTATTTTATTTACGGTTATTAATGAATGGGTAATGTTCATTTTCCTTAAATTTTCATGATAACTAACTCGCTTTTTTCAGAATTCTATATCTATGGTCTATGCGGAATCTCTGTCCGTTCATCAATAGTACGTAAGATTGGATTGTATTTGTTTATTTATTACGTATTTATAAAATGTTAATGCCTCTTTTTCTGTGTTATTAATATACGTAGGTATTTAGGTACCCGAAGGTTCAGTGAAAGCCCATTGTTGCACAGTCCCTTTGTTAGAGCTGCTAAGATATATATAATGTAAATACTTCGCCAAAAAAATAAATAGAACGATAGAACAATTATAAGTATAACGAAACCATATATTTTTAATCATTAAGAAATCGAAAAAATATCATTAATTCAATTTGACATCCAGTTTCAATTCTAATGAGAACAAAAAGGTCACCTAGTCAGCTTCGAGAGAGCAGAGAAATGAAGTAACACGTAGAAAATAACTTGAATTTTCAATGAAAAGAATGTTAAAAGGAATTCTTAAATTACGTCAACCATTAATTTTCCGTAATATATGCATTTTTTATATTCATTAAAATTAGAATAATGCATTCAGTTCAGTCATATTTACTCAAAATCCTTTCAATTACATCATAGTGCATTTATTGTACTCAGTATTTCAAAAAATGTACATTTAAATTATAAGAAATCTCAGTTTTCTAAATATAATTATTATTCACGCATCCCTATGTTGCTTTCTACCGAGAAATGTATTTATCTACAACTATCTGAAAGTATCGCCAGTTTTCCTGAAAAATGTCCTAAACTAACAGTCTCTCAAAATTATTTGAACAGAAGGCGCATGTATAACTCTTCAAAACCTTGAAACAGTATTAAAAGGGCCAAAATTACTTCATTATTTACACGAAAAAATGACTGAAGGTATTTGGGCAAATTTTCCTTGCATTTTTTAAAAATCGTTTCTCAATTCGTAATCAAATGAAGTTCTGACTGAGAACAGTCTTGTCGTAGTTAATTTAACTTTACTCTCATGTATTATTTAAGTTCTTGATTAAATAATACGAAGGTAGCACTTTTTTTATTCCAGTTAATAAAGCAATTTTCTGTCTATAAAAATTAAAATTTTTAATACTCCGAACTGCATACTTTTTTAAACGCGTCTGCCAGCCGCAACCGACCGCTTTATTCAAATAAATCAAGGCTGTCGTAGCATAAATCCGATATTCCATTGTTCGACCGATTGTTACTCCCTGTCCGCGTTTAGCACTTTATTGTTGCTAAATTCACTTCTACCATTTAAAAAGGACAAATTGTACAACTCTAACTTTAATACTTATGACATTTGTGACATACGAAGCTGCAACTTTTTACCAGCTTGCCACACACCTCCGACGAAAAAGAATTTACTTATATCATCGCTTCACCTTTTTCTTAAAATGGAAATCATAATTTGCTTACAAAGAATTACATGCGTCAAAGATATATTCAACAATTATATTATTATTGTTTATTATTTTTAGAAAAAAAACATTTAGGTGTTTCATTCCTACCATGTGAGCTGGTAGTCCCTCCAATCTACATTCGGAGTATAGGGCGGAAGGCCCACTTTAGTCTTCTTACAGGAATCGTGAGAATGGGTGGAGAAGGACGAAACGAACGAAATAAAGACGGAGTAAAAGTAAAATATTATCTGTGGAACATTATACCTGTCCCCGCATTTGTCTAAATGATCGAAGGAAATAATGTTGAACCTTAGTAACTACCGTATTAGTTGAGGGTGTAAATTATTCTCTTTATGTTTGGCGAAAAGGAACTATAGAAAATTTTGTACTGGGGTAGATGGACGCGAAACATAACCGGTATCCTCTCTATAAGCAATGGGTTAGGTTAAACCTAGTGTTATCAAGTGTCCCGTATTTCCCGAGATGTCACGTATTTCAGGCATAATTTTAAACGTCCCGCCAAGACATATTCCGTCTCGTATTTAAACCTTCTTTAATTCAATTCCTACGAAATCTATAGCACTACGGTTAATATTGAGCCAATATTATTGACAAGTACGCACCGGCAAGTCGAGTCGAATTTTGGCGTATTTGTCATTCGTTCATTATTTAATGTTTTGAATATAATCAACAATAAAAAAAATTGAAGTAGATTTTCTATCGACTGTTGCGATATATGGCGAAATGCACAGGGTTCACGAAAATTTTTTTCAACCAAATTGACAATTTGCCCCTTACAAGATAAAAAAAAATCTAGCAGGCCTACTTAAACCACTAGATCACGCCGTTCGCATTTTTTACAAGGAAATGCAACCAGTAAGGTTGTCACCTTTTTCTGTGCAAATAAATTACATTGGTTATTAAAGGTAAAAGAAGTACATTGAGTCAAAATAAAGTACGATTTATTTTACTTTATTATTTTGCATAAGAGCGTATTTTTTTTATTACCTTTAGCAACTTTTAACTAACAATTATTACTGTTAAACAGCAGCACAGCATCTTTATCAGATTGAAAGACTTTTGTTTCTTTTGTTTCGCCATTTGCCATTTATCACAGAAAAACCTCTCCCTGTAGTCATGCGAAATAACGTATTTTCGTGTACGTTATTGTTCTCTTATAGTGTATAGCGTAATTACCTAATAATTTTATCATTTTTTCCTGAGGAAACTACGATACATCTCAATTTTATTGCTTTATGTATTCATGTGTTTTAAAAGCAAAACAACAGAATGTATCATAATCTTTAAATAAAGCAACAAAATTGAGATGTACCGTAGTCTGCTGCTATTTTATCGTTTTTTTTATTTATGACAAATTTACTCGTGTTGCAGGCATCTAATTAGGAACAAATTACGGAATTATTAAATTCAGTATCTATACCATTGTAAGGTACTAATAGAGATACAATCACGGCCTGAGCTATGGTAATACGTTATTTACTCTTTCTCGAAAACAATCGGAGCAACAAAGTTAGTTTTTTGGTTACAAATTAGCAACAAAACAACATCACCTCAAGGATACGTTATTAGAATAAACATGATTTTGTATAAACCTACAAATCGTTTTTTATTGGTCGGAATTTACGTTGTTTTATAAGAGAGTAAACAAAAACAATGAAAAGACAAACAAGTTAATTAGCCTTTCGGATATAATGAAATTGAATTGTAATAAGCTATTTTTTTAAATGAAAAAATTAGTATGTATTTAATAGCTACTAAAATCCAAAGAGAAAATACCACGAAATGCAGGCTGTTACATTAATTAGATTAGTTGTATTTGTAGGCTAGACAAATAGCTCGTGGGCCTAGTATGGATCGAAGTTTTTACCAATTTCTATAATGGCATTGGCGATTATTATTTCTTTCAATTAACAACTACTGTATTTAATTATTGACGATATTACATTATATTTCACGATTTTGCTTAGAGCCATGTACTGAACTTATTAATTTGACAGTTTTCTGACTCCTTAATTTCTTACACTTTTAATTTACATTAATAACTACTAATAATACGTAAGCTTATAATACGCAAAATATTTCCCAGACATCATTTAACTAGCTAAACAGCACCTAACCGATAAAGCCAATAATTACAGACTAAAAGTTCCTTGACTTGTTATTGTCGTAAAACAGTGGTGGCTCACATATAGGCACAATGTATATAATAAGTCTTTATTCGTTTAATACATCGTACTTCTTCCTCTAATATACATTAACAGGACTGATCTAGCAATAAAAAGGGTGAAAAATTTTTGAATAAATTTAATTCTGCTGGGATTTTATTTTTACAAATTCGTGTCCAAATTGTAATTTTTATTATTTTCGGTTACGAAATAACGGGCTAGTGGGATAAACTGTAAATATTGCTTTAATATTTAGGTAAACTTTTCTTTTTTATTTTCTCCGTGAATCCTAGCATCATGTAAAAGAATTAATAAATAATTTTTTTTTCACCCTTTCTACTGCTAGATTAGTCCTGTTTATTCACTTAGTTCTTTTTTTACATTTGTATAATTCTTCAGCTTAATGTTAGTAGTCGTCCCCCCGTTTATGAAAATGATACGAAAATCTTCGTATGGAACTGTACGCAATATAATTCCAGAAGAGTAGGTAGTGTTTACGAAATTGTGACAGTGGAAGATAATATATTTTTTAGGCACTCTGAGTGTTCTCACTAATTTTAGCTACGAGCCCCCGCTGTTGGTTTTGTAGGAAATAAGAAAATTGAAGAAAAGCTCTCGAAGTCCTAGCTTATCGTCGAAGATGTCATTAGGGAATTTTGACATTGAAAGTTGTAAAATAGAGTAAAAACTGCGAACTTTATAACTTGAATTAAATGTGATTTTCCTGCGATGTAGAAGTGCCGTTTCGGTACAGTGATTAACCCTAATAAGATACAGAACAAATAGACAAAGTAGTTGTAAGTAACGTTATGAGTTTTTCATTACAGAGAGTTGAAGTTCAAATAAAAGTACACTTTAAAAATTATGCCTTCTGTGTAATTCAAAATTGTAGAACTATTGAATCCATTTCTCGAGAAACTCGTTATGATGAAAATTCATTAATATGAAAATTTCGAGTTATGGAGGTTGTACCTATACAGGACTGTAGTTAAACTGCATAATCAGGAATGACTCAAAAAAATTAAGGAAAAGGAGAAATTCAGGATTAAATTTGACATAGGTACCTCATCAACACCGAGAAAGCTCAACACATAAATTACAAGTGAAAATTTCGAAGTCCTTAACCGGATCCTGCTAGCGGCTAGGGCAGTAGGGCAAACTCAGTCTGCCCTATCGTATCCGTTACTATGACTGTTTCTGCCCTAATATAAATTCTGGACAATTTAAAAAATGGGGTTCGGTTGGGTTATGTACGTGGGTCGTCATGACAATTCAAACATTTCGTATTTTTGAAATTGAAACATGGGTGCGGTAAGAAAGATTAATTGTTGTTGGTGGCCGTATAGTTTCGTAAGACATATTTTTTATGTGAAGAAAGATTGTTTCTGGAAGCTTTTAGAGCCATGAATAATGGCGTTGTAGTTAGTAATAATCATACCGTTCTAAAATGGGTATACGCCAGGTCAGTGTATATTATTTAATTATGAACGGCCACTTAGCACCGGACTGTTCACTTTGGCTAACTATCTCGATTCGAAACTAGGGCCTCGTTAGCGCCCTATCGCTAACCGCTAATGCAAATAGCACTTAAACAAAAACTTATATTCATCGCGGACAAGATGGCTGCCACCTCGCTTCGTTTCACTGTTTACATCAGAGACAAATGCCGGTCGGCATAGCATGCTCGATGCCATCGATCGCCTGTATTATGACAAGCCAGCGAGGAAGGCCTACTATGATTTCGGTCGGTCTCTTTCTCTCCCATGTTCTTTTGTTTTCAATTCACGTCCAACTGAAAGCGACCGTTTGATGATACGAATTGTGTTTGTGCTTTTTATTAAATCGCCGTGTGTGGCATCACCTTTGGTGTGAATTTATTATTGTCCTGAGACACGATGGATGACACTAATGCAACAACGGGTTTTACGATTTTCCTAAATGATTTACACTATGTTGTACTTCTGTAGTGCCTACCTCTTCTATGTACACACACCTATATAATGCAATATACTTTATACAATGTTTTGTATTTTTCATATGTACTACAATCGTTGACCCTTTTTTTCCTTCTGTCTATTGAATTTGTTGACTGTTTGTCGTCCTTCGGAAGCATTGACGAAATTCTATCAAGAAATGGCGACTAATAAACGCTAAATGAATTTCAAATGACCTTCTTCGTCAATACATTCAAATCAAAAAAAGAGAGAGGACAAAATAACATATTGCAATAAATTTTGGATAATTGCCCATTACACAACTCATAAATGAGTCTGTTAAAAATGACGATTTAGAACATAACCAATTAATACTAGAATACGTATGCATATGGGTACGTATAATAATTCAGGGCCAAATTATTTCTTGTTCAAATAAGGCGTCAGATCCCTTTGAAACACTCATATGCATGTAAGTTACTATATTTATATTTACATTACAAGGTTAGAAGCGTTCGAAATGTGGTGTTATAGGCGGATGATGAGGATATCGTGGGTAGAAAAGGTTAGAAATGAAGAGGTATTGGAAAGAATAGGAGAACAGAGGACTCTATAGAAGTCAATAAAAAATAGGCGAGATAGGTTGGTAGGACACCTTCTCAGGCACGAAGGTCTAGTCACAGACGTATTAGAGGCAGAAACAGGAGTTAGGAGGGGTAGAGGTAGACCTAGATTAGATTACTGTTCGCAAATAGTTAAGGATGTGGGTTGTTCTAGTTTTAGGGTAATGCGAAGTTTAGCCCAGGATAGGAAAGAGTGGAGGTACGTGTCCAACCAGTGTTAGGACTGACGACCTTATGATGATGATGATGATTTACATTACAACGGACTGACCGCATTATTTTTTGTACACACATTTGGTTGTTTCTTTTCTTGACTAACGCAGAAAAGCTGACACTTATTTCAATTGACATTTTCATTACAAGGAATATTTAATGGCCACAGGATTGTGACATCCTGTTCCACTCTGGCGATCAAACATTATAAATCTACAACTACTCACTCAGTTAAGGGTAAAAGGGTGAAAAGTTTAAAGACACAATTGTCTTCGTCGTACTTACAATATCCGTTTGATGCGATTAATTTAGTAACATCTCTGAGTTTTAAAAATTCTTATCATAGTTCCAGACTTCAAATACTTAATGCTTTAATCTCATATTCGTCTCACTCCTTTTTAAATTGGTAACTAAATTATAGGGTCATTATGTGGTGGTCGTTGCGACCAAACGGTCACTAATTGAATCGTTAGGTAAAGTGACATGTATGGAGGAACCTTGATTCATGTGTGTGAGGGGCCGCGCACGTTGGGCTTATTACGTTATGTTTTGGTGGAAGAGGATCCTTGATCGTCTTACGTGAACTATTACACACCAAGGGGGGTTCTTAGGTAGTGGGAAAAGTTTAGCTAAATGACATATGTAAAGTGTTATGCATCAAGGACTTAGGTTAAGTTGTATATCGTTCACCATAATTAAAATGTAAGTGCCATGCCCAATCGTCAACAGTAACCATCCGGCCAAATGTGAAAGGGTTCGACTAGTATAATAAGTGTAAAACTTATTTTCAATGTTTAGTTAGATTCTGACAATCTAAATTACATCCAAACAAGCAATACGTATAAGTATGAAATAATTCATGCTACAGTGAATTATTTTAGAATTCAATGAATCTAATACCGTACTTTTAGTGTCCATTTAATACTGTTGGCTCAATCACATTTTACAACAGACTTATAAGACATATTTTAAACTTAAATACCTTAAAACCCTTGCACAAATTGATTAGAAAATATAAATGAACATTAAACTGTTTTCTTTTTCATACGCCACTGCAGTTTTTTGGTTCGTAACACAATTCTCTTCACTGTACATTATTATTCAGACATCAAATCAGAAATTTCGCTATAAATACAGACGTTATACCGACCGCCGCTCGAAGAAAACAATTAATATTTATTTGTGTTGGCAGCAGTTGCAGACTATAATATTATTATCGGCAATAATAAAACGTTCAAGGTATTTTAGCACTAATGCTTATAATAATAAAAATTATAAGTACCATAATTGCAACGGGACAGTTACAGAAGAATATTGTAAGACGAATTATTATTTGTATTGTTTAGATGCCGATGCCGTTAGACAAATTGTTCACTAATTATAGGATTACATGTTCACTACGCCAATTACTATCATTGAATTATTAAACACTTAATTAAGTGGCTATCATGCCTTGGTAATTTTAACATAGTTTAATTGTACTCTTGAACAACAATAAGTAATAACAAATACCCATGTACTTACTAAAAAGTTTCAAATCGTTTATAACAATGTAATCAAATAAATACGGTATTATAGAGAGAAGATAATTACAAAAAGGAATGGTAATTAACGAGTAGGAAGTTGTTTCTATGCATCGTTTAATAAATAGTTGTAATCAGAAATATGCAAAAATAAAGTCAAAAATAACCCATAAGTTATTTCTGTACCCATATGTACCTATCCTTCCTTGTAAAGAAACGCCGCAAGTTTCTGTGAAAATTAATCTAAAGGATAGTTAGTAACAATAATAAAAGAAAATAGAAAGAGCACTCCGGAAAAGCTAATAACTATTTATTTATAACATAAAATCCAGTCTCGGCAGATAATGTGGTTACGGGGTAGTTGTACCTACACGAATTTTATAATTACGTACATGAGACTGAATATTACTAAATTTATATTTTTGGATTTACATCGAGAAACTCGAATGCTTCATAGATGCATGTTTCGCCAAAACGGCCTATCCTGGAAATAACCATTTTAAAGGATAATTTCAATATAAGACATGGGCCATATTTGGCTTTTGTTCAAATTTCTGAGAAAACCCGCATCGGTATAATGCGAAAGTTGCTAAATCTGAAGTTCGAACCCTTATAAGAAAAGACATTCGGTCTAATTACCCTGATCTCTGCGTGATCGAATCATACAAAAAGATTGAACCGATTACTGACGTTTGAAATGCTTCTCGTAATGATAAACTTCAGGAAATGTGAAAGAAAACTGTTCAAATTGTTGCTGACCTTCAACTAAACGAACCCCAAATTCCGCTTCAATGAAAAGTTCAGAAATGGCGAACCTGGCGCATCCGGCATTTCTTTTAAGATACGGCATGGTACCGGATAATGGTGAAGCAGTTATAATGTTAATTATAAAGAAAATACATATTTTTAATTATTTTGAGTTGGAAAAAAACACCATTAAAATCGATTTAATATCGAACTTTAAATTGTAATGAGATCAGAAAGGCCAGATTGTCGATTTCGAGACAGCAACGGATGAAAAACATGCACGTAATAACACTAACATTATAATCATGTCTTCAGCCAGTTGACTGATTGGACACGCACATCTATTTCTTTCTATCTCTAGCCAATTTTCGCATTTTGCGAAAAGTACAGCAACCTAGGTACAGCTCTACTAAGTCTAGGTCTACCTCTACTTTTCTATCTCTATTTCTCTACCAACCTATCTTGCCTATATCATATCGATTTCCATAGTGTCCTCTATTCTATTCTTTATAATAAGCCTCATTTATAACCTATTATATCCACCTTTTAACTTCATTTTAAACCCTTCTAACTTTTTTCGCAGTGCCTACCGTCCACGTTTCATATATAAAGGAATACAAAGGAATACTCCGAATATGCACGTTTAATAAATAATCGCGAGCACAAAAGTGATTACTTTTTGTTAAAAGTGACCGGAACCTGCATCTAATCTTTAGTCTATATCTAGCACATTCTCCATTCTGAGTTATTCAACTTTCTAAATATCGAAAATCAACTCGAATCAATGACATTAATTAAAAAAGTGTTATAAAAAATTATTTAACATCTTAACACCTCCTTTTTGCGTTACGGCTCAGTACGCGTAGCTTTTACTATACATAAATCATATAATTTCTTGGAAAAATATTCCATACATAATCATTTGTTAATAATCTGTAACGAAATACGAACCTTATGCAGTTCCATCCTGTGACGATATTCTTATGTACATACGCACGCAGAATAGCCTTTATGGGGAAGTAATATTTATTGGTAGCATCTCATAAAAAACCACATTTTTCCGCACTTGGCCCAATGGGCCGTTCGACATCACCACGAACAACAACAAATCTCAAATTTTACGGCGATGGCAAAGAAAACAAACGCGCACTTTACAACCGGAAAACGTGCGACTAACGGGACGGTTTCAATTTTCACCAAATTCACGCAATAAATAACATTTTACTACAATACAGTTAGTTGCAAAAACTACGTACGTAGATATATTTGTGTTACGCGTTTCGGACTTCCGATATTTATTTACGTTAGATGCAGATATGTCAGTACAAATACTGGCAGGCAGTCTTGGGCTGAGATATCGAGACCCAAACGACCGACCACATTGAGCGCGTGCCGAAACGATGAAGTTTTCCCAAAAGAGCTTTCTTATCGGCAACAAGGAACTGATCGAGACAACAAGAGTGCCTCTACATCTACACCATAACACGGGCCAATCCTGTTGGAAACGATTTAGAACCGTCAGTGGGTGGTGACATTTTGAATGGTTATAAGAACTCGATGAAATTATGTGGTAAACTCCACCACCTCACCAAAAAGGTACAATAAAACATTGACACAGAAATTCTTCTTTTTCTTGAAAAAAAAAAAGTGACTATCGTAATATAATTGATAACCATAGAGTACCTACAGTTATGATAACATCCATGAACCATAGTCCTTTGAAGATGTGTTTTTCTCCGAATGTTATAGCGCTGCAGGTACCGATCCGAAGATGCATCATAAAGAAAAATGTAGAATTATTTATTGTTTTTGTGCACGCGGTTTACACCCCACAGAAGTATTGTTTACATTTATTACATACATGGCCAAACTTAACAAATATCTCTTTTTTTAATTGGAATAGGGGCGTGTTGCTATAGGCCAACCCAATACACCATCAGAGAAAAGGGTAAAAACATTTCGCGTGCTCTCTTTTCATATTTACCTTATCTCTTATTTAATTAATTAAATTAAATTCTTGTTTTGTACTACGTGCTCTATTACCGTAGGTATTGTATAACCGAATGACAAAAAATCGAAACATATTTGATTATAAGATAAAAAAACAATCATATTCAATTTATAGGGTTGTTCGGAAAGTCATTTCGTTTTTTCCCGACAGAGGATTTAATTGTATTCTTTTGCACCTAACTTCACATTTAAGCCGTATAATTTTTATATGCTTTGAGAGCTCATATAGCAAGGCTTGTGTGTGAAAAATTCCAATTAATTCTACGCAGTAGTTTTTGGTTGGTGCCCTTTTAAATATGGAGAGCGATAAGCAGCATTTTCGACATATCTTACTGTTTTACTACAGAAAGGGTAAAAATGCTGTTCAAGCCAGAAAGAAATTGACTGATGTGTATGGAGAAGGTGTGTTGACAGTACGCCAGTGCTACAACTGGTTCGCTAAATTTCGATCCGGCAATTTTGATCAGAAAAGGTCAGAACTAATCAACAGGAAAGGTGTAGTGTTTCACCAAGACAACGCGAGACCTCACACAAGTTTGGTCACTCGCCAAAAGCTTTTACAGCTTGAATGGGATACAATGTTACACCCACCATATTCTCCAGACCTGGCACCATCGGATTATTATTTGTTCCGGTCACTCTAAAATTTTTTAGACGGTAAAACCTTCACCTCAAATGAGGAGGTCAAAAACCTCCTCGATCAGTTTTTTGCCAGCAAACACCAAAAATTTTATGAGCGTGGAATTATGCTACTACCAGAAAGATGGCAAAAGGTGTTGGACCAGAACGGTCAATATATAATTTAATAAAGTATTTGTTTATTATACGAAAACTATCTTTCATTTCCACAAAAAAAAAACGAAATGACTTTCCGAACAACCCTATAGTTTTTAAGTTCCTTGCTTTATATTAGTAACATATATTGTAAACAAATTCGGAATTTATCTGAAGCAGGTATGTCAGATATAAATTATTAATATTATTTGTTGACCAGAGTGCAATTTACCTCTGGCCGTGTAAAATCTAGTAAATTAGAATGTACAGGTATAAAAGTAGGGGCAGTTTAACAAAGGAGATTAGATATAAAGCGATGCTCGTACAGGTAGAAAACACGGCGGATTAGGAGGTAGCTCTGGCTGTCTCCATGAAGATTTAATACCCCATAATCAAAGACTTTAATTTACACTGTCATTATTATCAGTGGCAAAAGGGTTGTGACGGTTTGACTTCCAGAAAATACAACCCCCGGAGTCGTTTTTAATAAAAACTGACACACCTTTTACGTCCCTATTACATACTTTCATATACACAATAGCAAACTAAAATTTCAATTAACTTTAGATATAGATGTAAATATCTACATAGTAATTTTCGTCGTAATAATCTGAAGAGGTAGATTAAATTTAACGAAATATTGATAAAAAATGGTATATTACTAGGTATTAGTATCTTTTATGGTGATAAGTGGTACTATTAATTTAGCAAAAAAAGTTAATTATTCGCACCCACTAAAGCAAAGGGAGTTTTACGTTTCAAATCTCTGAACAATAGTCCAACTGCATCATTAAATGCTATTTATGGTTATTCAATTCCGCAAATATGAAGACAAATGTGGTACATTTTTCAAAAAGTGACTGAAGTTTTCGCCGTTATCATCTCAGATTTTTTAGCTGTTGCCTCAATGCTTCATCGACTCACGTGGACATCTTTACGAGTTCATAATCTTCTTCGTAGGATGGTCAGTACCTACATAGAAGTCTTGACGAAAAACAGCCAGAAAGCCCGAGAATAACCATTTGCCTACATGATATTGCTTTCATTTCGTTTTTCATTACAAGTTTTATGACAGTAAGTAGGTATGGAATTTAAACGCAGAAATGTAATCCAAATATATTATTAGGTACATTGTAGGTAACTTTCGGGTTTCAATTAGGTACTTTTGCTTTGTTTTTACTTCCACGTAGTGGCGCTTTCTAGAAGATCTAAAATTGCACTTTTGGGCTTTGAGATTAGAGGATACCCGTAAACCATATGGCTTTGTAAAAGAAGACGGATCTGGTAAAATGTTATTCTGAACCAAAGAAATAGGTCAATTTCCTGCTCAATGGTAATGGTTGGACTGAAGATGTATTTTTCCTATGATAAGCAATTTAAAAAAATGACTAGCACCGGATTTGCTATTTCAGGAGGTATTGAAAGAAGAAAATGCCATGTTGTTTATATAGGGGGGGGGGGGTGTTCAAGACGAAAACTGTAGTGGGCCTGTAGTGGAGAAGGATCGTCAAAAAGTGGCTAAAATTGAGCCTATGATTCGTGGACATTCGTTCAGGAAATCTAGAGATTTTGATGTACTATGGCTATTCTGAGGCCTAATTGGGACTCACCCATTAAAATTTGAGACGCTGGTGGTCATCAATCTACTATTTGTTTTCCTGACCGACCTCAGATTTTGTTAAAATGGGTAAACTGCCGCTCTGCATGTGATAACCAACTCGAATAAATCGCAATTTTGAATTCCGTCTAGGCGTTATTGAAAGCAGCGTTAATTTCAAAAGCGGCTAATTGTAATGTAGTAAGTAGTTACATTGTAAGTTGTGTATTAAAAATTTGATCGGATATCCAAAACGTAAATCCATCCGAAACCGTAACTGGATCTGATAGTTTCGAATGATTTCGAATAGGGGCAGAGTTTAAATTATAAGGCTAATTGTTTCTTTTTGTGATTGTGGTACCAAATAATAATAATAACCAAACAAAGTCAAATCATTACGTGATTGTATTTTCCTTTTACAGTTTCCTAAAAATCGAATATATGTAATTGAAACGATCACAAACTATCGGATAATCCGAAATAATTTTATATCCGTAATAGTATCTGAAACCGATATAACAACCCTGATATCAAGTACGGAGTATTAGAACTTCAAAACCTCATGAGCTTTCTCATCCGCCTTATTGCAATCATACTTAAGCTACAATAATACAAAACATTAACTGTGTTGTTGTTGCCCATTTCCCTCGATCAATCAAGGATGAAGCTCCAGATAAACTGTAAACAATGACGACCAATTAATGGACAGGTGGAGTTTTGTTCCTACGTAATCCACGGTTGAGGTTCATCAGATTCTAAACTGCCTCTACTAATCGAACAATCTAATTCATACCATAACCTAACCACGGTGGTGGTGACAAAGTTGAAACAATTTTTTTTAAAACTGCGACTGTAAATTCCACTTCACAATGTAGTTAAGCCAACGATGCTTCGGTCACCGCCTAGGCGCAATCGAAAATAGCGAATTAACCGTAATAATTCCGACATATATAACACATCTATCGAAAGGTAGTTATTAGAGTAAATTTTTTCCGCAAATGTTCCACGGTGTAAGCCCAGTTCACTAAACGGCCAATCAACCTGTGACCAGTCTCATTCAAACAATAATGAACCCAAAGCAACACGACGTTGATAATATGAATAGCAAATGAGCTGTCTATGTGATGAATTACAAAGTTCCACTCCTACAACGAGCGCAGTTACATGTGTGTTTACGTATAACCGTGTGTAGTACACGTGTAAATATACAATACACGTGCATCGTGTATATACAGGGCGTCCCATTTGCACATAATACCGTAATAATTCGTCTATTACACATATATAAATATGAAACGCTTTGACATTTAATAGTGGTTAATATAAAATATTAATGTGAAAATTAATTTTCAATTTTTTACGCAATATAAACTACCTCAGGTTATGAGGGAAAATTTGCTGCTGTTGTCACACCCTCGCCGGGAATCGAACCCGGAATCTTTGGCTTCACGCACCAATGCTCTGACGACTACGAGAGATAACAGCAGCAACAACGACAAACTGACTTATTAGGTCACAGATCTGTCGAACTAATGTAGGTAGAACTAACCTGAGGTAGTTTATAGAGGTAAAAACTTGAAAATGTATTTTCACATTAATATAAATGTAACTATCAAATTATTTAATTACCAAACTTTCATTGAACTTCCTCTGTGGATTATATGTATGCTACATGTTGTATATATATATAGTCTCAATGATGGTTGATCGAAACTTCGTCATTGAAAATTGTTCTGTATTTTATTGTGGGCCATCTTTGTAGATATTTAAACATGAACAATTTAATTTTTCAAACAGACGATTATATTCAATTTTTACACAATCCGACGAAGAATTTATCTGGTTCAACTTTCTATACCTAACTTTTATCTACCATCTGTAATTTTTGGGACATTTAACCATTTTAAATCCCAAAAAACATAATAATATAATTATTGTGTAAAATACAATTGACATTTTCAATAATCTTATGATCTATTACGTATTGTAAATTGCAATATTCATTTCCGTAATTGAAATATGTACTTCCAAATTATTTACGGTCATATCTAAATACCTTTATAACTTTCAAGTCGTTGGAAAGTAATTGTTTAAGCTCGATACGCGCAAAAATTAATAATATCGACTTGAGATGCCGATCGAAGAGTATCAACAACAAAATTATCTGAAAGAATGTCATAACATTCGGTCAAGCGGTTTCTGTGATTAAACGAAAAGAACAGAGGTTTTTGGGATATTTTTAATTAAATCGGAGTATTATACATTTTAATAAACACACAGTGAGGATTTCTTGAAAAATATTTAAAACATGATTACAGAATCACCTAAAACCCTAAGGATCGGCGATATATTGACGTAACGTAATAAAACAGTGAGATAGTTATTCACGTATACTATGTAAATTTTAATACAAACAGTCACTTATCTGACTTTTGGCTGGCCGACTGGGAAGTACCGGCATTAATACGATCGTTTCAAGGATCGTTATATCCGAGAGTTTGTTGTAATTATAACCGACATAATAGGGTTGTTAAAAATAACGTTACATCAGGGTTGCAGTTACAACCGATGTCGTTATAACCAAGTTTCAGTATTTGTTTATTTTTTTATACTGGGAAGTTGACCTTGTGATCCTTAAAGGTCGCGTCTTGTTTTGAAAACTAAAACACTACTTCTAAATTGCTTTAAAAATGAAAATAGGTTTTTTAAAATATGCAGTGTGGAGTTGTGCATAGATTTTATGTAAAACTTCTTTGCATAGCTCCCATATTCCAACAGAGTAATTATGGTAGGGTGTGACACCCTGTACGTTCTCATGTATACCGCGTAAACACTTTATAATTATACACCGAGCCGGCACTTTGATTCAGCCCCCTCTAATGACCGGCTTAATAGCCGACTTTAACAACTATTCTCACTCTCTAACCCTTACCCGCACCACGACGAGACTTTTAAACAAACGCTTACCCGCGCCAACCTATTGTTTTATCTTTCCAAGAAAAATGTAAATCCAATCCGAGAACATGACCGCAAATTAACCATAAATTCTGTTGCACGAAACATCTAACATTAATACATACATGCACTACACGTATACATATTGCACTCATTAACTAGCACAAAAAAACACTAAAGTCTCTTATAGTAAATTAGTCAGAAACGCAACTTAAAATTAAAACCTAAGCAACAACACAAAAAGTTTTTAATTAAATGTCATGAAATCAAAAATCCCAAAAGCACACTTGAATTAACCAGACCTAAAATATAATTAATACGTCAGATGTGCAAATAAGATAATAAATTAATAAATCCTCTAAGTCTTCTTTGGGTGAAAATAAAATTCCTTGATTTGAAACACATTATAATAATTTTTGATTTTTAATATCATATTTCTAAGAAATAGCACCGGTGAACATATTGTAGCGACCACGAGCGTGATTGTGTGCGATCGGGCACACGTGTGTGTGAGCGGCTTATCGATTCGCCGACTAGCCGCGGACGCTTTTCTTCATGTGCGTCGTATCTGTAAACGTGTGTGTCGTACCTGCGTTCCGGGAAAGGAATTAAACCGTTCAAAGAAAACGAGACTTCTCTGGACTGCTGGAGAACGTTCCCGAAAGGAGGCAAGGGAGTATAAAAAGGAAGAGACGAGCGCCGAAGTAGAGTAGAAATAAATTGACCATTGCAGAAGTGAATCAAGAGATAAATTGGCAGTGATAGAAGTGAAATAAATAGAATAATTACCGAAGTTTAGTAATAATTTAATAGTGCTTTTTAAATTTAATAGTAATTAGTGTAAATAAATAGTTTTTGTCATTGTGAGTCTTAAAATTTAATTTGTTAAACCCAAATAAATAGAAGAGTGAATAGTAACTCTAGTGTAAATAAATAGAATAATTACCGAAGTTTAGTAATAATTTAATAGTGCTTTTAAATTTAATAGTAATTAGTGTAAATNTTAGTAATAATTTAATAGTGCTTTTTAAATTTAATAGTAATTAGTGTAAATAAATAGTTTTATTCTTAAAATTTAATTTGTTAAACCCACGAACATTACAATATGTTGAATGAAAAACTAACGTAATACAATTTGGATAACTTTCGTTCAATCGACATCTTATTCTCAATGCTGCAAAAGGCTTAGGCGAAACGTATTAAACATTCGTGCTTCAATGAGTTTCATTCGACACCCTATACGAAACCGTTAAGAGCACTTTCAAGAAAATTCGACCACAAATAAAATATGTCCCATACAAATGTTGCAACCCCTTATCACCCCATTTTAGACGTCGACATTTTTAAAATGCCGAATAGGTGTTTAATTAGTTACACCAAAAAGCATAAATACCAAATTTGAAGCAACCTGACGAAAAACAAAAATGTTCCATACAACCTTACCAACCCTTTTTACACCCTAAATGGTTACATTTCGAATTATCCTTCTTCCTTATTCCTTCTATACATCATAAGGGAAACTATTGTGAAATACCATCTAAATTTCCGATTTTTCTCAGACATTTTCCAAAAATTTTCTTTCATGCAAACCTTGTCCTGTTAATTATAAATACAACAAAAGACAAATAGGTTGAATCGTTCATATGTGATGCTGCTTCATACATTTTGCAATTTCTTAGAATTATCAACTAGAAACAGTTTGATGTGATAAAAAAAATTATATTTTTACATTTTTCCGAGCATTATTTCCAATTTTCCTCTACATAAGAACCTTTCTCGTACTTCAAAGGATATTAAAAAAAATTACTTTATGATATTTTATTTCCAGTTTACTATTATCAATCACATCTAATTATAGCATCAAGACTATTTTCTGTGAAATACCACAAATATGTAGATAATATAGAGGAACAATACTTGTCCTGAAGAATTGCTAATTGTATTGAAGTGCGTAAGGGGCGAAGGACTACTTATATATGTTGTGGTAGTTAATCAAGAGAGTGGCAAATGTGTAGCGCAGCTGTTTACAATCACATAATCCGACCGAGTGTAACAACGACAGGGGTTAGAGGTTAAATTTAGTCGAATTTGTAGGGTAACGATAAATTCGACTCTATCTATCCGTCGTGATACTTTACTGAACGGACGCTACCATTAATTTGCTATTAAACTTTCACGTGAGATACTACCGAAGATACGAGCCAAAAACATGTCCCCTGTGTTTGTAATAAAACTAGTGGCACTAAAATTACGAAAAGGTTAATATTTCTACAAGTTTAGATACAAAATAAAGAAACCCTATACGGAAGACAAGATGTGGTATTTATAAAAGGAAGCCTTACCTTTTGCTTCCAAAAATTGAAACAATTCCTTCAAGGTATATGCATAAAAAAAAGCGAAGGAAAAGGTTTTGCTTCGAAAGTTTACTTTAAAGTAAAAGGTTTTACACAATTTGTATTTACAAAAAAAATCTTCTCAAAAAGTAAAGAATTTGCTTCTAAAAAAAGGAATCTAGGTTCACAACAACTTTTCAACTTTTCAGTAGCTTCCCAGGCATCACACGTCTTGTAATGTAAAAATTTATGTATTTGTAGGACAGTTTTTGTGTTAAAATCTATCTAATAGGACTTGTATTAGCAATCTTTAGTTGTGTGGTCCCAGTGTCATGCTTGTTATGACTAATATAGCGCATTTACGTACAAGAAAATACTACAACCAAGACGTACACCACGAGAATCAGATTTTAAAACGTTATTTAGATTTGAGGAGGAGAATGTCGTGTGGTTGACGGACCACTTTATTGACGCGTATCCCGAAATTCGTGGAGCAGCCGTGCCACCTGTGCAGAAAATGAAAATATTTCTGCGTTATCGTGTGAACCATTTCAAACCTCTATTACTTAAAATAAAAACCCTCTATAACTTAAGCGAATAATTTGGGCATCGCACCTCAGCAAGCAGTGAAAAATGGTTTGAATCGGGAGAAAGTTTTCTATGTAAAAGACGAAGAATTGCTGAATTTCCTAATTTAGAAAAATTCTTGTTTACATGGTTTAGACAGTGGAGAAATATGTAAAAACATTAGTGTTAGTGGACCTATACTAAAGGAAAAAGCGGAAGAGTTTGCTAAGTCACTGGAAATCCATAATTTTAAAGCTTACACTTAAACCCTTAGTAAGTAGAAACCTCAATAACTCAAATTATGTTACGTTTCTCTTGGTCTTTGTCTTATCGAGGTTCTAGCGCATCTCTAATAAAAACGATCTACATCAGGTTGGGTATGTTTTTTTCTTGACAAAATTGGACTGCTACGGTCTGTAGCGTGTGACTGATGAAGATCTGCATATCAAATAAGACAAAATCTACCAAAAAGAGTAACGAATTAATTACGTGGCAGCGGCGGTTTCTATAAATTCACCGCGTGGCCATCAAACGGTCACAAGGAGAGACGCCGCATCAGCGCATCGTCTCTCGTTTGTAATTTAACGTCGCATACATGTGCTCATCTTTTCATAACTGGCTTCTATTCCTGGACATAATAAAAGGTACACAATCAAATATTAACATTAGCTCTAATGCCAGTCGAATTCCTCGAGCATCACACACACATTCAAACCAAAACACACGTATGCAGTACGCACATACACATGTAAATAAGTATATGAACGAAAATTTAGTTTAATTTGCACCGCCTGTCTCGTAATGATCCTCGAAATATATATTCATATATGTACGTATTTATAAAACGGGACTTATTCGTTTGATGTGAATTGCATAATTAAATCGCCGCGGGTACGGTCCTAAATCTTGATCCGCAAGTGTTTTAATGTATTGCCAATTTTCACCACGCAGCATTAATTTTATCAATGCTGTCGTGTACCAGTCGCAAACGGTTAATGTCAGTCAATGAATGCCGCAAGTGAAAATAAAATTACTCGAAAATTCGGATTCAAACAAGTATCACCCCTTGGCGATAAATTATGGGCGCGATACAACTGCAAGCTTATTAAATCTTGGTGAAGGTGAAGTTTGTTATATAAAGAACTATTTTTAGTGTCTCATCATTATCATCATAGCGCCATCAGTCTGGACACGCACTTCCACTCTTTTCTATACTGAGCTAATCTTCACATGTCTTTTTTGTCTTGATCTGCAAGCGTTTTAATGTATTGCCACTGCTCACCATGCAACATTCATTTTAAATAAAATTAAAGAAATTAAAGATTCAATGAATTTCATTGAATTTTCTGGAAAATTCCATCGGTTGCGAGTAACCCCAACAAGTAATAGACCACCACATAGACATACACAAGATGAAGATTCATTTCAATGGACACCCGAATACCAAAAAAAGTAATTGAAAACTTGAAGATTATTCTCTGAAGCCCCAATCTTAACATTTCCACAGTTCGAAAAGCCTATAGTCGTTGATGCCGATGCTAGTAATGCGAGACTTGGTGGTGTGTTATCCCAAGTACAACTCGGAAAGGAAAAGGTCATTGCGTACTTTACTAAAACACTCTCGAAACAAGTACGAAATTATTGTGTAACCCTTCGAGAGCTATTGGCTGTGGTTGTAGACGGATGTTCTTCTCAAGAATGGATTACGCCTCCCTGAAGTGGGAACTACAATTTTAAGAACCGGAAAGTACAAATTGCACGCTGGTTACAACGACTTCAGCAAAACGAGTTCGATATTGAATATCGCCCATTCAAACAACACGGGAATGTAGATGCATCATCCCAGAAACCTTCCGTGGAAAACTTCAAACATTGTTTGTCTGCGAAGAAGACTAGCATCAACTTGCTGTAATCTAGCTACTGTTCAACTTGTGAGAGCCTCGGAAAATAAGAAATTAATCCGATCAGAAGAAGGACGAAGATATTGGAACAGATGGAAAGTAGTTGGAACCTCAAAACTATCGTGGGAAGATATAAGTTAACAACGCTAGATAACGAAACGTTATTGGATCTAGTAAAATTCCTTTGCCTTGGAGCACGGCATTTCGAAAAGAATATTGGAGAGTCCAGACTGAACCAAAAATAAACATCGTGTGGTACTTCCGAAGAAAAGAGTTTTAGTTTGAGAGAATAGCAGTAGATATAGTAGGACCATTCCCAACGACAGAATCCGATAACTGAAGCACTTTGGTCGTCATGGATTACTTTAGCAAATAGCCCGAAACATAAACGAAACCAAGTCAGGAAGCAGACATTATTCTCCAAATGTTCGCAATATGGAGTAACAATGGAGTAACAATGGAATTGCATTTCGACCAAGGCAGGAACTTCGTCAATGAGCATATAAATAACTGGGACCGAGACAAACCGCAATTTTTCGTAGCTTACAAAACTACAGCATGAGACTTGGTTAACCTGGAGATTCTCTAGTGTCTACAGATGAATACGTTAAAGACAAAATGATATTACAAATGAAGAAAAAACAATTATGTATCATGCCTGTTACAATGAAAGGTATAATCGAGGCAGGTATAGAGAGCAAATGGGGACTTTGATAGCGACGATGGCAGAAATGACACAAAAACATGAATAAAATACAAGAAGAAATGAAACAGAAAATTCGATGAAATTCCTGGATGACATCAGATTCGTTCTTCTCTTTTCTAAAATTTTTATATGAATGTATATCATGTTTTCATATGATATACATATTGCTTTTTGGGGTAATTCACAATGGGTAGAATCTTCCAGAAAATTCTATGAAATTCTTCAACAATGTCAGATTATTTCTTTCCCTCTTCAGGAGCAGTCCAATGATATATTGATTGTTGGAGTTATTTCCAGAAGATTGACCGATAGAAAACTCTGGAATATTTGATGGAATTCTGAATTCATCAAAGTCCTCATCCTTCTAATAATACACACACAGTCCCCTTCTTTCAATGAAGTCAGTTGCAAATATTAACATCCTACTCTTTTCAATATCCGACAGATTCCTGTATGATTAATTGGATTAAATTCTCGTTCCCGAAATTTACAAGGAGTACATGTAGTGGGAACCTAAATTACGTAGTTTCCGCACTAGATGTGCTTAAAAATACACGCCTGTTGCTGACAGATGCGCTTTCAGTGACTAAATTAAATCGAAGCTTTCGATCATTCGCATTAAATATAAATCTCGCTGTGATATCCGTCATTTAGACCCATTTGGATTGGCATGTCGCATCCGGTGGTAGAGAAAGATCTCGGCTGGCGACAAGTTTCACGCCATTCCTTCTCATCTTGTGTTCCATTCTACATGTGTTATACAGTTGCGGTATACATACATACATACGTATTGATAAAACTAATAGTGACTCTAATTAATTTTACTGCATATGCTCACATTTGACACGGCTCATTTGGGTAAAGTCAAACTGCAGCCAATTGCAAATCAATTATTCGCTTAATTAATGACATACAGTTTGATGAATACACGACAATAGAACAAAGTTTTTTCATTGATTTCTGAAAAATTTCAGTTATTCTAAAATCACTTTCAAACCCTTGGTAAAGAAATAACTGCGCCGTTTAAATTAAAATCAGTCAAATGTATTTTTTATGTAATAAACTTAATTTTTGGTACATCCCCCCCGGCCTATTTAAATACCACATTTGTGTACTAATATTCCCTACATTTGCCTGAAGTTTTCGCTTTATTTGAAATTATTTATTTTGTAACAAAAATAACAAAGCGAATTCCTGTCTGGCATTTAGTTCAGAGAATCCGAATTATGATCAGATCTGAATTAGATTTTCCGTAATACAGCCATTTGATTCGTTCCTGATCCATCGCTTCATCTGGCCACCTGATCACGAACTGATCAAAGTACAGGAACCTATTCCTTGATCCAGTCATCTGATCAGTTCCTTATCAGAATCTAATACTACGAATCTTATTACGGGTTTAATACACTGTTCGAAGCAAAATTGTATCCGATGCCTTGAACTGGATCATAATAGAGAATTAAATTTTTGATCGAATCCATTCTGTACGTAATACTGCTTATCCAACAATAAGTTTATTTTTAATGTTATGACTAAATTATTATTATTTAATGTCAAATCCTGATTCTTTGGCCGGATCCGGCATGGATCTTTAAAAATGGATCCAGCATGGATCTTTAAAAACGGATCCGGCAAAGATCCTTTAATCTGATCCTGTGTGGATCATATATGACGTGACGATGTTTAACCATATCCGGATCAGGAAGCCTGATTTATCTCTAATCAATCTTGAGGCAATTCTGATCCGGATTGAACCCTATACTGAACTAATTTCCAGTCAAGTAGAGAAATTTCGACTTTTCAAACAGACCAAGTTATTCGCTGAAAGAAACCTGCGGTCACATTTTACAATACCAATAATTAATTGTCGCATATTTTTACAAACCATGCCCCTTTTATTTTCGTAATTATTAATGTTCGTCACCATAGCTGTTAAGTTTATGACAGGTGACTAGATAAATTAATATTTAAGAGACGGGACATCCAAAGTGCCGTTGTCACACTGGCGTGTCGCGATCGCCCTAGCGTTCGCGCTAGTTTTTTTTTTTAAATTCGAAACTAAAAATATCGCAGGCATCTTACCGCCCGACGTGCTATCCAATTAATAAAAGGCAAAGGCGATCTTTTTAACGTTGACAAATAATTAATGGGTGGCTTTTAAGAGCAAATAAATTTATTTTGTGAAGTATTAAACGTTTTCGTTTTGTTCCTACCGGCTAGCTAAGCAAAAAGATTATAGAGTAGATGAGTGAAATCTCGATGTTGCTACTATTTTATCATAATCTTTTCCACAGCAGCGGCGCGTGAATATTAAGCACGTGACATGTCTCGCTTAGACCCACTTACTTACATATAGCAGCAATTTTGGTCTGTCCATTTTTTTTTTAATTTTATCTGCATAAGATAAACAACAATATAATAATGCTACTGAGAGATTGCGTGTAGACCATTATTATTTAACGTATTTCTTACTGACTTATACTATAGCTACAAGTAGAGGTTCTCTATGGTTCGTTACGCGAGTTTTGTTCAATAACTTTACTGAAAACATCCCGGTACATTTGTGTAGGAGAAGCTGCGAGCTGCGAGCAGTGCAGCACTAAGCGCGGCTGTGAACGCAATGATAATAATTCTTTGCTTGCGTTGTTGTGTTTAATTGGAGCATTGAATATAACAATGGAGCCAGCCCTTATTATTTTCATCAGAAAATCTAAAATGATATTTTAAGCAGCAACAATATAAAGTCTCTATCTGTGACTATTCCATACTGTTAGATTTTGGACTAAAATAATCAAAAATCAAAGCATGGAACATTCAAAAATCAACAAATAATGTCGATCTCACATCTCAGCAGTGCGTCCCGAACTTCTGCATGAGATACCCGCCATGTTTACTGCCCTGAGCACATTTAATCTATCCATGTGAAACTACTAACTTTATTAGACAATAGTATAATAATAGAAAGGAGTCGAAGTCATTCGCTGTGAGCACATTTTGTTTATTTTGCACAGATTTAATGGAAACTAATCTCAGAGTAATAAATTGCAATTGCAAAACTTGTGTGGTGTCTTGGGACACCTGGTAAGAATGAAGTGTCTAGATATATTCATCAGATGGCAGACTAATCGAATCTACCTCGTCAACTCACTCTCTTTCTCTGCAAGCAGTAAGTAAGAGGGAGAGAGATGTCTACTAACACGTTCGATTTTTAGACAGTATTCCTGGTTTAAATGTTATTTGCACTACGAAATTTTTTTTAAATATTTGTAAGACAAAAATGGTCTTCCTTTTTGAAGTCAAAAGAATTTTTTTTGTATTTATAAACATCCTTTTTCTCCCAAAAGGATTTCCGGAAAAATTAAGGATATTTCCGTAAAAAAAAACGGAATAAAAACAAATTAATTTGCCGACACCGATTTTTCCTGGTTAGTCCATTGCCGCAGTGCCGTAACGTGAAATACGGTATTTGGTTCGAAAAATTGTGTTCTGCGGTCCTGCAGCTCTTATTAACATTCCAGCGCTGTTTCTGCGTCAACGTGAATGCAATAAAATTTTATTTCGCGCTTCTTGTACAATATCTTACGTGAGCTGCTATATGTTTGTGTACGTAAGTATGTGTAATAAATAAAATATGCGGCGGTCCAGTTCTCTTCTGAAGTAATACTTGCTTTTTGTGTGAATTATTACGGCATTTATTAGCTGTTAAATTTAATTATAACGAAAATGCGATGCCTACTTATTGTAAGAACAACGGCCGTGTCTACGCTACAATAATTCCTCCTCACTTAATTGTGCCGTCCGACTAACTACCGCGTTGAAAAGATAAATTTATATACAGTCACTAACGAAAGTTTTGACGCAAAGACATAGACTTCAAACTATTATAGTACTACTAATATTTTATTGTTAATGTATCAGAATATTAATTCTGTCTGAATGCAATCTCACAAAAAAAATTAAGAATTTACTTCTGAGATTCCGATAACTAGCATTTTAAAATGATAATGGTATGTGTACTATTTATAATTTTAGTCACATTTTTTGTCGAAAGGCATAATAATATAAAATTTTTCTCACCAGTATACAAATACAGAGATTGTTCAATCCAAAAGTGGAGTACTATTAACTTTAATAAATCAGATAAAAGTATATCTTTTTAATCAAACTTTGATAAGATATTAATCTTAGTCAATACAATAGATTGGAGCTATTTTTATTTTTATTTATATTTTGGGTAAGTCAATAATCGATTCCGAACTTGCGGGCCGCGCCTGAGCATTTTTAGACTTCGGATACAACGAACGGATGATATTCTTGAAAATGAAGAAGGAAGGGAAACATATATAAATGACAAATCTATTGAATAAGACAATACCTCAAAAAAGATCCGAAAACTAAAGAAAAGAAGAAACGGAATCTAGTAATGACAACGTCAAAGTTAAAAATCCTTGAAGAATGAACCAATAAGCCGAATCCATCACCGAAGAAGGTCAAGACATGTAAATCAAACGTATGTTATCAGATCAAGAAAACACTAAAGAAGAAGACTAGTAGGAAATGTAAAGTTCATCGATTGAGTGCGAAGAATATTGAAGACTGCCCGCGAAAATCTTTGGCTTGACGAAGCTTGGTTTAACATGGATAACTGCAATGGTAAACGAAGAATCCAATATGTGAGCAGCGATCAGAAAATCAGAATGAAGTGTTTGAAAGATGAGATAATTACTCCAAAGGCTTTATGGTATGGGCTGACGTTAATAGCAAAGCAAGTCTTCAGTTTGTATATTCTGGTACCAAAACCAACTCTGATCAACACATTAAGACTGTTTTTGACCAGAGATACCCATCGTCTGTACCCAAATGGTAGCTTCACATTCCATCAAGACTCAGCGCAAAGTCATGTTTCCAAGAAGACTAAGTAGTTCATGGATGCGAATTTTTAATTTTTTATTCCTAAAGAAAAATGCTTGCCGAAGAGTTGTGATGCAGCTCCGATGGACTATGACGTGTGGGGGTGAATGAAAAGGATGCTCTGGAAGTATTACATTGAAGATAGGGTAAGTCTTAAAAGAGGTATACATAAGATATCGAAAGAAATGCTTCAAGAATTCAACATTACATCTACAAGAATAAAATAAAACTTCTATATATATAAAAATGAATTGCTGTTCGTTAGTCTCGCTAAAACTCGAGAAAGGATGGACCAATTTGGCTAATTTTGGTTTTGAATTACTTGTGGAACTCCAGAGAAGGTTTAAACGGTGAATAAATATGAAAGTTGTTAACTATCTTTCAGATTATTTTTATGTAGATTGATAAATCTTAAGTTCTGTCACAAATTAAATTTCTAATAATATTTGACATTTGACAACCAAGTTTATTTTATAGAAAAGTTTAGGTCTTTTATTTATCGTTAGAGGCAGTACGAAGTCTGCCGGGTCAGCTAGTATTGAATAAATTATTTGTTAATTTTTCATAAATTTTTATCAAATTAAAAGCCCCGTTTTTATTTTGAACAACCTTTGTACTGTATATAGATATATTCTTTTCTTTCTATAAAATTGCATTAAGACAGATTCCTTCCTGGGAATGGTAACATCTGTTGAGGTCCATGTTTTCAGCCTGCAGTTTACCTATACATGTATGTATAATGGAGAGTTCCGGTTATCCGATGAAACACATGAAATTAATCTCTGTTATAAGAGGGGGACGAAATAATGGCTCAATCAGGGAAATAATGAGGTGCCGCCGTTCGACCGATTGGATGCGAAACAGTTCAAATGATGGAAAGCTTAAAGGCCTCGCAATACTTCTTATCGACGACAGATTTGGTCGTAAGCATGATGTGTTTTCAAAGGATTCACTTTACCATTTATACCGACTACTTATAAGGATAAATTTCTTTATCCTTATAAGGACACAGGATGTTCTCTTTCTTCACACACGAAATTCGAATTGCTTATTTTTGCACAAAAAAATTATATTTTTCACTAAAATCAAAAAAAGGAAGCACAACCGTTTCGTAATAACTTTTTTCGGCAACTCAACAAAACTGTCTCGAACAAGTCGATATTTGGAAAGATGTAAATATGTCGTAGTCATTATGAATAATCATAGCTACTTTCAATTGGCGGTTTTGGGAGCAGTGCAGGTATCAAAAGCGACTAATTCCTAACGTTTAGGGGAGTTGTCAACAAAGAATTTTTTTTACAAATACAATATGTATCCTGTGCTAATTATTTCATGTCTGAATTTATAACTTCAGAAAAATAAATAATTTGTCACAGAGTAGCTCAAAAATTTTTTCGTATTGAACATTCACTACTTAGGGCTCATTAGTGTTATATGTACGAACTTGGTCGAAGTATGTCTGTTAGGTTGAAAATGATATTTGAATATTTTGAGTGATGATTTAAAGTTTTCGGCCAAGAGATTGTTAGGGTTCCTCAAATCGGCAGTGTTCATTATTTAATACACAATAAACCGGTGGTAAAGCTAAGGATACTCGTGGGTAAGCGCCTAGAATAAATTGTAGTTATTCTAAATAGAGACTTGATAGGTATAACCATGATTGATCTATGTAGTTCAACCTGAATTATCGACTCCTTCAATGGAATAAATTTTCTAATTTTCAATTCACTAAAAGTTTTTGAATGAATGATATTTTTCAAATGCCGCCACATCATTCACTACAGTTAATTTGGTAAAAAATCGCACACATTCTCCAAAGTTTTCATCAGTAAAAACTTATCATCAATCCAACTTTAACCTTGAATAACTTTTGAGGGAATAAATATATCAAAAAATTTTCAGAGACCTTTTTTGTAGAGCATTTAATTTTTTATAAGAATATATCTTGATCATTTCAAATATTGTCTCCAACATTAGCTATAAAATCCAAAGTGCAAGAGAATGTTTTTGCCATGTTATTTAAATGGAAAATGGAAATTTGCGATGCGGCACCTCTCAATATTAATATTCAGAGCTCAAACTTGCACATTATTCTTTTTTCGTCATTTTCAACAACATTTTCGATATAATTAAGAAAAACAATTAATCGTTTTTTTGATACAGTCTAATATATAATTGAGCTTGTTTATGAGTTGATTACGTAAAATGTGTTCCATCAAATTTGCATCGTTTGCAGTTTTTCAGAACAAGAATAAATAAAACGAATAAGTATTTTCTTTAGCTTTATTGAGATTGTTTGTCCGCTCCTGAGGATCGTCTTCGCGTGATGAAAGCATCCCGTTTCATCATCATCGACGCTAATTCAGCGGGGGATTTTAGAGTCGGAGAATATGGCGTTTTTCACAGCGACTGGGGCAGACGATGTCTCAATTTCAGACAAACAGTTTAGGGCTAGTTAATTAAACGATCAGTCTTACGAAATGAAATGTTTGTAGTTGCTATCCAACTACTGTTTAAATGTTACTTGCTACTTATTAGAAATGTAGCGATACAGAACAAATTCAGATGTGAATAACAGTTTTCCATCAATTTTGATGACAGCGTAGGTCTATGCGATATTATTTTACAGGCACCTGTTTTATTGAAGTGAAACTTCTTTATCGACGGTAGGAAGGAAATTCACAAGGGTATAAAAGCGAAAAGTGTAACGTCACGTATAACCCTTGGTGAATATGTCCAAAAGGAATCATTTCAACAGGTATTAACATTACTTCGGTTTTACCTTGCGTTGATGTCCTAAATACTTGTCAAAGATCACCGACGACCACTACAACTAACTATTCCTTGGGAATGGTATTGTTTTTCTGGATAAAACATACCCTATGTCCTTTTCTGTACTTCTGACACTGTCCGTACCAAATTTCATTATTATCGATTGACTAGTGAGGGCGTGAAATCGTAACAAACAAACTCACATTCGCATTTATAATATTAGTTATATTTAATCTTCAAAAAATCGCAATAAATCTGCTTCATTACGCCACAAAACTTGTGCTGTTATTGTTGATGTTAGTTTGCCTTTATGAATCTACCCTCATCTAAATAATATCTTACTTTATCTTGCATATGACAAAACTTATGCAGTGACATCGTATTTAGACTATCTACTATTTAAAAGATGTTTAGATGGACCTTTTATCCTTATTATTAGTCATTACGATAATTATATAGCTACTTATAAACGTCAATTAACCTGGATTAATGTAATTTAAGATTTATCTAAAATAAAACACGAAACAAATCGCCAAACACGATATAAAGCTCCTTCAAAGAAAAAAGACTTACAAAGTGTTACGAAAAAACAAATACTTTCTTAAACATATTGTACTATTAATGTTAATTTCTTAGTCGGGCACTTGCAGGTATTTAACATATAATTAGAAAGATATAAAGTTCTTGCCAAGCTGAACAATGTGATGGTAATAATAAAGAGCTTTATACGGTCCGTAAAATGTTTTTACTGAAATTTCTGCAATAATAAAATTTTATAATGCCAAGAAACGGGAAATGTTCAATTTTTTTTATTATAGGAAAAACAAAATTCCTATCTGAATGTACGTAAATACTCCAGACGATTGTCGAAATCGACTGCTAAACGAAATATTGTCCTAAAGTGCGTTGCAAATTTTGCTATTTTCTTATATTTAGCGTAACATTTTAAATATGCAATACGCGGATGTACATTAGAAAATTCTGTAGTGTGAATTGCGATATAGGTTTGGTCATAGTTATGGAAGTTGTTCTGATTACATTTCAACCCTTCAAATGGTGAAAAAAAAAAAAAATGTACTTCCTTTTGTGGGCATTTTTATTACTAATAGATAACGCGAAAACTTGTTCGAAATCGTTATAATTTTAGATATGTAAATGCCTAC
>NW_020438939.1:1022849-1111554 GCF_000699045.2 Agrilus planipennis
TTTTATTTATTTAAAAAAATCTGAATAACAGTTGACTTTAGAGGTCGTCTCTCAAATTTTTCATAGTTAAAAAAGCTCGAAAACGTACGTATTTACAAGTAATTGAGCTTTTAAAACTTAAAAATCAGATAATTGTTTCAAGCTATTTTTTTCTCAATATTGGCAGAAATATTTTTTTAAATAAATAAACTTTAGTTTCACTAGGAACTCGAATGTCGTTTCAAAAGGAAAAAGTCTTTTTCGAAACTTTTCGTCAACATTATTCTCGAACAGATCAATTGATTTTGATGGAATTTACAGCATTCGGCGTAGTTTTTTAAGCTTTAGCTTCCTATGATCTCAAAACGTCAAGATCTGATGAATATTCGATTTTGGAAAATCGGCCTGAAATCAATCAATTCCCAATTTTGAAAAATTAGTGGCTTTTATAACGGAAAGTCAAACCTCTTAGCGGCTTGGTTACGATGAATTCAAATGTAAGCTTTTGAGGGATTTTACGTTTTGTTTAAAAATTTTTTAGTAAAGAAGGACGTGGTTGAAACAATATATTCTACCAGAAGCAACAATAAAGCAATGTTTTGCTCTATCTGTACAGATACTTAACTTTGGAGGAGATAAGTTGGCCCTTCCAATTTTCTGTAGAAAGCAAAAAGGTCGAGTCTCATAGCATTGTATCTGTCGTCCATGCCGAATCGAATGATTTAGCCCCCTAAATGTGTACTGTGTTTGATACGATAATATGAAATTTTCGAAATCGAAGCAGGCAGACAAGAAGGTCCTGGCAATGGCAGACGAGACATCGTCCAACTGTATCCTGACAATATTCATCGTCAGACTGTTCCGTCGTCCATGGGCCTTTGATATTTTCGAATTAACGATCGCGGGACACTTTGATCTCGGTCGGCCGCGTAAATAAACGTACGGCACGCCGGCACAATTAAATTCGATCCCCTGGTAAAGCGGTAGCAATAGCAACACTGTTTTAATGTTATAGTAGAACAACAAAAGTTGACGAGCTTCGTGCTGTTACACTTATATATGCGTGTATGTACACATATGTATGTATATGTACATACACACGTATAGGCAGGACGCGGTCCTTTTCTTGATAGAGAGCGGCTTCTTAAAATGTTGATGTGTTTTCAAAATAAACTGCATAAACCCTTGATTTCTGACGTTGTTTACGTATTATTAGCTCTAAGAGTTTTAAGGATTTACTTGATCTCCATCAATTTGTTTTTCCTTTTTCGTTTTTTCAATATATATATATGTACGCTGAAATTCGCTTACAGCGGCTTTGCATTTAATGACAATCCGTTTATTTTATCATCAATCTGTATAACAAGATAGTTTGATAAGAGCTATATTATTAAACAAATCCAGGCTACCTCACGTCAATAAAATTTTATTGTAAAAAACAACACCGACCTTTCGCCTTATATCGAATGTTTTCATCAGAATAGATTGCAAGTTATCGATTCTTTAGGCATATATGGTTCAGATTATGGAACGTTATTACTTAGGTACACAGAGAAAATGAAAAAATAAAATTTACCTAAACATTAAAAAATATTATTTAAATAGAACATATTCATTATATCGTACCTACTTAAATTTAATTGCTGTAGGCCACTGTTTAATTTATTATATTATATCTCCACTTCAGCCCCCTGTATTCAACATATAGAGTACAGTAACAGAAGAGATTTCCTGACAATGTACAACCTTGTGTATCTAATACATATCATTTCGATGATCTAGAATGTAAATCTAAACTAGTACACCATACATGTATATGTATAGATACAGAATTATATATTCGAAAAATTGAATGGAAATTTTAACTATTTTTATTATGAGTATTTCAGCTGGAACTACCTATGATTTCTTAAATACTTGTACATAAATCTGTTGAATCGTGAAAGCATCTAGTTTCTGTGATGACAAGTAAACCGTATTTAGCGTAACAATCTTCGTTCTTTGGTCTTTTTTCTAGAGGAGCTTTTGCTTTGCAAGGAATAGGAATTTTTTATTTTGTAAAGTACGAAATATTTACATACAGTATACCATACAGAAAGTAAATTTCATTTCGCGTTTTAAGAAGTGAAGAATACATGGTGTTCTATTAAACAAAAATTGTTATTTGAATTTATAAATATTCGTATCGATAAATTGTAATATGTGTAAATGATAGGGCATTCCTTTCAAAAACGAAACGTGAAAATTGCTCCCTCTAAGTTTTTTCGACTCTGAGATATCCAAAGTTTTTTCTAGTTTGAAAGCGCTACATAATTATCTATTTCAAAGTGACAGCGACAAAGACAAAGAGATTTTATAAACTACGACTTGCATTTCCCTTTGTTAAAGTCTTACACCAAGAGTGATTATATTAGAAATTTTTTTTTTCCCCGTCAATATTTTTATTATAGTATAGTACAAAAAAACGAAATGTCTTCAGCCTTCTAAAATACGCACATACATTCATGTATAATGTACATAAAATAAATGCACCTATAGTCTATTCGTCTTTGTTACTGGTTGTTCGTGTATGTATACATTCACCGGTTAATTGCTTTCGTTTTATATTACGGCTGAAAATTACAAGTTGCCATCGCTATCTGAAAACGACTCTGACGGTAATTGCAACAATAAAGAATCTACTTCAATGTGAACAACTGCATTACGTTTAATAACACGTTTATATACTTAAAACAGCGTTCTTCTATACCATCGACCATCGTATGACTAAAAACAACAAAACAAAGTCAAACAAAAACAATGTGATTTTTATTTAACCTAATAAGACTGTTTTTCATTTTTTTTTTTTTTTAATTCAACTGTAAAGTTACAAATTGTAGAAGCTTTTATAGGACTTTTAAGGGAAATGTGAAAAGTTTTTCCGAACTCCTAGGAAAGGGTTTAAAAAAGGGTGTAACTTTTTCTCGTCATACTTTGCTGGAGAGATGTCGTGGCATCTAGAGGACAAATTCTAAGTCAAAAACTAGTTTAGAAAACTAAAAAAAAAATAAGGTAAGGCGTTTCGAACACTACGGCAGCAAACATTTTATGTATTCGTTAATAATTCGTTTAATATCGAAACTCAGCGATTTCTTCTATTTCTTCGTTTACCTAACTCTACTTCTACATCCCCTACATACCAATATTTTTTGTTAATGACGCTTTCATTTAATTTGAACCTTTTCCCTAAATCTTCTTTGTTTCTTTTGTAATTGTGCATCTATCTCTAAAGCTGTCGTATCTTAAATAAAATTAATATAAATCCCTCTTCTGTACCAACATCTCATCCCTACATTCTTAATAATTTTTAGCATCTTTTTCCATTTAACATTATCGAAAGCTTTTCCCAAATTTTAGCATTCTTGAAAGCTTTTCCTAGACATATACTCCTTTTTTTGTCGTTCTCTGTAAGATTTTATTTGAGATTTTTGATGAATGAGAAGCCAATTGTTCTAATAAAATTCTTTTTAAACTTAATATTTTTCCAGACATATACTCCTTTTTCGTCCTTCTCTGTAAGATTCTATATAAGATTATTTGCGAATGAGACGTTCTAATAAAACTCTTTTTTTTTTTGGTATGGTATGTACCTAATCATCCAGAATTTTCCTCGTCTCGTTCGAATAACTAATGAACTTTAACGTTTTGACCTGTATGTTTTGAGCTTTCAAAAAAAAAAAGATATATTCATGACCAAAGACTTTCAGAAAGAGAATCAAAAAAATATTTGACTTTTACTTTTTGGAAAAGTGTAAAGATAAATTCCCGGCGAATTTAATAACCTCTTCACAGACCTTACCTTAAAACACAAACATCCACCATTTTTAGGGACCATTATCTTTTATAAAAATACACATTTGTTAGCCATGTTTTTAATATCAATCTGTTCAAAATATGTATCTAACCTACCCCAAAGTTCTTAGGGTAAGATACGATAAAGAAGCTTTTTCAAAACATTTAGCTAGATACCTACACGTATAAAACTTATATTTTCATGTTACACAAGTACTCAAGTTTCATATGATAATAAGTAGTTAAAAAATTTCTCAGTTAAAAGAACCGTCACAAGCAAAACATAGAAAGAAAGAACGAATGAAGGAAAGAGAGATTATCTTGCCAGAGCAAAGCTGCCTCTTTATAGGTGCGTAGGTGTTATTATATTTTAATGGGATGTTTTTAATGCACCGTCCTGATTTATACGCGGCCGCCTGTGATTAAGTGCAATTTAATTCAGTAGAAGCACAATAAAATAAAGGCTGGTGCAGCCAAGGTGCGTCACAATTATTATTATCGTTATTATTAATGCAACTACCAAGCATCGCGCGAGCGCCGCACACACATCGCCCGTAGGCTTATTTATGTGCGGCGAGGTGCGCAATTCATTTTTTCCCATGTTACAAACATACCCGTTTGTCAAAATACAAACGATCAGGACCCGGTGCAAGTCGCGATGCCACGCCAAGCGCAAGGACGAGTTAAATATGTACATTTAACACAGCTTCGAATGAGTTATGCCTCTTTATTTACAAATCACATCCGATGCCTCTCGTATACCATTACTATTTATGTGATAATAATTATTATTTGTCATGTACGACACCCACATTTTTTACAAATAGATAAGTATAGTACCTATCTGCGACAGGGGCAAGTCACATAATTACATAACGGATATCTAATAAATTAAAAAAAATGTAGTTCGTTCGTCACGAGAATCGAATCTAGAAGGTTTTTCTCATTTTTTTCCGAGTATGTTTTAAGTTTCTCCCTCAAAGCAGTTCCCTAAACGTATAATTACAATATTACAATTAAAAATTTATTTTTGGGTGATGTAACTACAAATTTGCGATTTTCGAATTTTTTCGTTTACTTGTGTTGTAAGACATTGTTTCTTGCTAAATTTCATAATTCTAAACCAACGGGAAATACCCTATAAGCTCTGATTCCCTTGCGATTATCAAAAAATAAATCATAAAAAGTTTGATTTTTCCACATCTTCGAGGGATTGCAGATCTGAATATTTGATATTAATTTCAGCTTGATACCTTCACGCGTTTCTGAGAAAAAGGAGTCTTGATAGACAGACAGACAGACGGGCACACAAATGGATAACGTGATATTTACTAATATTTGTTGCCACAATGTAGGGAAAGAGAGAACATAAAGATAGGCGACGAAAAATTAGAAGAAATGGCCAATTTTAGGTCTAAGATGTCAGAACGGAAGTAGTAGTAGGGATATAAAAGCAGAGGATAGCGCAGGGTCGAGTCGCCTTCAATAAAAAGAAGTCACCTTCTATGCTCGCGAACGGTTAATTTAGAAATTCGAAAAAGATTGTTAAAGGTACATATTTGGGGCACGGCACTGTACGGGTGCGAAACATGGACAGTGGGCGCGGCAGAAAAGAAAAGGTTAGAAGCGTTGAGGATGCCGTGGATAGAGAAGGTTAGAAATGAAGAGGTATTAGAAAGAATAGGAGAACAAAGGACTCTATGGAAGTCAATAAGAAATAGGCAGATAGGTTGGTAGGACACCTTCTCAGGCATGAAGGTCTGGTCAGAGGCATATTACAGGCAGAAACAGGTGTTGAGAGGGGTAGAGGTAGACCTACATTAGATTACCTCGTAAATAGTTAAGGATGTGGGTTGTTCTAGTTTTAGGGAAATGCGAAGTTTAGCTCAGGATAGAAAAGAGTGGAGGTGCGTGTCCAACTAGTCTTAGGACTGATGACTTTATTATGATGATGACATGTTACAAGAAAACTGAACGAACCAATTTCTTGTTTGCATTTCTTTAAAAACTAAGTACCTACTCTTTTTAACAATATTACTGATTTACATTCCAAACTAGTAGCAGCTTCTGAAATGTGAGTTACTAGTTTTTTTAATCTTCAGTATTACACCTAATTGTATTTAAATATCGGACAAAGAAAATGGACAAGGGGTTGGCGCGGTATCTCTTAAACGCAGATGTTTCGGAATTCCATTAAAATCCTTCTCACGTATTTAATAACTCGTATGTAGGTACGTACATCATGCGTTCATACATATGCAATGTCCTATACAATTCTAACAATGTTAATGTTTATAACGTGTTCTACACCGTTTATGTCTATTGGATTTTCTCACAGTTATTTCCATAAATAGTTTACAAATAATTATTAATTATTATTACACGTGTATTTAAAAATGAAGAACTTGTCATCACGGGGCATTTTCAGAATCCTTTCGAACTTAAAATTTCGCACAGCAGCGAATCGTTCGTGTAAAAATATTCATGCAAACGAAATACTAGAATTTTACTTATTTTACTATAAGAGGGCCGGAACCAATTAAAAGAACTCTAATGCTTGGAAACTTACCGAAATAACTATGGGAAAAAGGCCATACATACTAAGTGATTTTCAACAGTTTCTAAATTACAACTTTTCCGAAAATGGATACAATAAAAAAAAATTCGTAAGTTGTTTTTCTCTAGCTCCTAACTGAACAACTGTTTTTCATTATCTTAATGCAGGTATTTGAAAATTTTCAAAAATCGCGTTATAAAAGTCAATTTTCCCTCTTGAATTGTTAGGTTGTAGTTACTTTAGGTTTCAGGACTTCAATCTTTTAATTATCGGTTATCGAGAGCAAAAAAATGTCGATATACCCAATATATCGATAAATCTGTAACTATCTATAACAATCGAGAATCATCTGTAATCGTTGATATATCGACAATTATATCGATAACTATTAATATATGTATATATATTTGTATATGTATACAAATCGAAGTATTGAAAGGTACAGCCGTAAATAGCCACATATCGATATCTTTAAATAGATCGATAAATAAGAATTATGATGTTCTTGGCAATTAGAAACTAAAAAACTTTTTACTGTTTGGACAAAATCATTCAAAATGAAGTATAGTCTTTTGTCGACGGTAGTGCCTACTGTCTTAGTTTTTTTATTGAATTTTCGAAATTTCGAATGCGTACCCGTACAAATTTGAATTTCCAGTCAAAAAATTTAAGTTGGGAATGTAAATTGCAAGTGCTTCGTAAAGATGGAATTTCCTTCTAGCAATTTCTTCTGTTTCTATTGTTGAAGTACAACAAAGGGTGATTCAATAATCTATCATACCTTAAAAGAAATAAAATTTCTTGGCGCCAAATTGGAATTAGAAGTAAACTCCACTTTTACCAAAACGATGATGTACAATTCTCAGGCTACTATTGTATCGTATTTTCTATAATACAAGATTGGTTCAACTGACCATGATTCATTTTCCTCTAAAAATTGTACAGAATTAGAAAGAGGAGACTGTGGTAAATATTAATTAAAAATTAAAAGGAATACTCACCCCTAATTACCACAAATAATTTTATTTGAGCGGACACGTGTTTCGCCCACTTCATACGTGGGCATTATCAACGCGATATTCGAGTATTCCTTATAATTTTNGTTTAAAAGCGAATTAGTTTTAAGGGCAAGGTATATTTCGAGTTAAGATTTTATTAATTTAAACTTATATATTAATATTCTTCTAAAAATAAACGGAATGCCCTTTCAAACATGCACAAAAATGTCGCAATTTTCTTTTTTAATGCCACCAAACATTGATTATGCAAACTAAATGCTAACTTCTTACAAATCAGTCGCCCCTAATTTACGTCGCTATATTTATCTTTTATTTCTATCCAGAATACGGAATAATAAATCTACAGATTTTTTTAAAGAAATTTTATTGTGACATAAAAATACTCGGCAACTGGCACTTCGTATTAAACAACTGCACAATCGGAAAATATACAGAATAAATTTAGTTTTTTTTTTCTTGAAACACGTTTATTAAGAACTAAAAGCAATGAGATAGACGTTGATTATGTGTTTTGTTCAAAAGAACAAAACTGATTTATGAGCGAAAAATTGTTTCGGAATTTTGAGATAATAAAAGAAATTTTACAGCTGCATTTCTAAAATTTGAAAACAACATTATGTGTCTTAGAGTGCTTTCTTAAAGTTTCATTTAAATTTAAAATTTTGGGTAACATTTCGCTATTATAAGACATTTCTACACCTACCTACATACTGACCTCATTCAAAAAAAAAGAATACCGTAATCTTAAAGAACCTTAATGTTTTTTAATTTTTATTTTATTTCTACTCCAGAAAGACGATTTTAATCCTTGAAATTACAAAAAATGTTGAGGATGTACATCAAACCCGACAGAAGAAGTAGAAGAAGAACACAGAAATAAGAAATAGTTTTCCGGGGTTACTAAAACCAACATTTTTATCAAATAAAAATTCTTTCGACAGAAAAAGGCGCACATGCACTTTGCAGGAAAATTTAGACGTTGTTCCTAAAATAACTTATTTTCCAGAAAACGAATCCCAACATTCTCATAAGGATAATGAATCCAGATTAGTGGTATTAACTGCCTCTTAAAAAATCAATTATTTCCAAATAGCCAAGTGCTTTATATTGGCGAATGTGTAACAATTGTGAGTTTCTTATGTAAGGAATACATTACCACCTCGAATAAACATCAAACCGGGACGATGAGATCACTGCCCGACGTATAATTCAACACCTATCTCTTCCAACATACGTTCAAACGGGACTATTTCCCAGTGTCCTCCAGGAAAACTTCCGAACACGCAGAATTGTTCCGCCAATGATAGGCGATTTTTAATTGAATTTAATTCAAAGACAATGCATTTGCAGTTGAGCAAAGAACACGGCAATACTCCTCAAAAATTCAACCCAATATACTCATACAAATTTGAGTTAATCATATTTTTACAATAGTCTCAAGTTCACTAATCTTAAATCAGAGATGGGACAAGTACAATTTTTATCTACTAACCAAGAATGGAGTATTAGTTTGTTAAACTGAGCACTAGTTTTAACATGCAACGGATGTTGCGCACGCAGTATGCAACGGATATTGCCTCATGCAACGTAAATTGAATCATATCTAGCAGCTATGCCCGCGCTATTAAATCCTATCATTTGGCTGCAGTAATAAACTGTATTTTCAACGAATACATGTGTGATAGTAGTACCGTCAACCAGTAGAAGGCAACATAATTCAATAATAATATCTGCAGATATTTAATAAAAAAAAAAAATTCAACATCTAATTATTTCAATTTAAAGTTTTTCTAAGTCAATATAAATAATTGTATAATACCAAAAAAAATACTTTTGGCTGTTTCATTCTCACCAGCTACTAATGCTGACTACGCCGGAAGGTAGGGCGGAAGGCCCTCTTTAGCCTCCATTCATGAATTGTGGTAATGGGCAGTGGTGTTGTGCTAATTTTTTTTTACCGGAACGCGTATATATAATTATATAGACAGGGCCGATCCTAGGTAGGCAGCCGCTCTGTGCGGTCTCATGTCCCAAATTTGACGACGACGGGGGGGAATTTCCCCAATTTTCGCCCGCGGCCAGGATCGGCCCTGTATATAGCATAAAAAGGAAAGGAAACGAAATAATTTAATTTTTTTTCAATACGTCAGCCAATTCTCGTTATCAGAAATCATTTTTAGTTCCGGAACGCGTTCCTGTCCAAAAAGGAAGTAACGGAACGACGTTCCGGAGCGTTCCGGCTCGACAACACCACTGNGAGCACTAGTTTTAACATGCAACGGATGTTGCGCACGCAGTATGCAACGGATATTGCCTCATGCAACGTAAATTGAATCATATCTAGCAGCTATGCCCGCGCTATTAAATCCTATCATTTGGCTGCAGTAATAAACTGTATTTTCAACGAATACATGTGTGATAGTAGTACCGTCAACCAGTAGAAGGCAACATAATTCAATAATAATATCTGCAGATATTTAATAAAAAAAAAAAATTCAACATCTAATTATTTCAATTTAAAGTTTTTCTAAGTCAATATAAATAATTGTATAATACCAAAAAAAAATACTTTTGGCTGTTTCATTCTCACCAGCTACTAATGCTGACAGTCCCTCCGAACTACGCCGGAAGGTAGGGCGGAAGGCCCTCTTTAGCCTCCATTCATGAATTGTGGTAATGGGCAGTGGTGTTGTGCTAATTTTTTTTTACCGGAACGCGTATATATAATTATATAGACAGGGCCGATCCTAGGTAGGCAGCCGCTCTGTGCGGTCTCATGTCCCAAATTTGACGACGACGGGGGGGAATTTCCCCAATTTTCGCCCGCGGCCAGGATCGGCCCTGTATATAGCATAAAAAGGAAAGGAAACGAAATAATTTAATTTTTTTTCAATACGTCAGCCAATTCTCGTTATCAGAAATCATTTTTAGTTCCGGAACGCGTTCCTGTCCAAAAAGGAAGTAACGGAACGACGTTCCGGAGCGTTCCGGCTCGACAACACCACTGGTAATGTGTGGATGGCGGTTCGGGTAAATTAAACCATGATTGTTGTTAAGAAGGGATGCACACATTAGAATTGTTATTGTAATAATATGCATAATTATTATGCATATATACTGGCTAAATGAATATGTAATAATAATAAGCACCTGCTTGTTTTTATCTAAAAAATTTTTATGGATAAACCGCCACTAAATATCAAAAAACGAACAAACAAATTTCGCAATTTCCTTTCAGAGAAATTACATTCCGTATAATTCGATTGAAGTGTATTTTTTGTTGATTTTGGCGCACTCGTTGTTTCGATTGTTATTTTGTGTGGGTTAAAAAGATGTGCCGAGAGACATGTATTTTAGTTTCGTAACATATGGCGGATAATGTTACATTGTCTTGAAGTAATAAAATGGATTGCGTTCATGGAATATTAATAATTTCATCGCGACAATCTCGTAAATATCTCCCGTGAAAAATGCGGGACACTAAAAAAAACCACAACATAATATTCGTTGATATACACTACTGGTGTAAATGACGTGAAGTTGAAGAAACATTGGCGACATTAATTTGAGTTTACATACATATACTACAACACAATGTACACATGTATACACTAGTGGCGAATTGAGAACCTAACCTAAGCGATATATTCTTTTATCATCAAAGTGCGACATCATCTTTTAATAAATATAACTAGATTTAGAGAAATTCATACGAATAATTTCAGTCATCTTTTAATATAAAAAAGGGATGTTACGTTTTGTTCCAAGGATATTTACGGTTTGATTAGTTTGGGACAGATATAGTTGAAAGAATATGTATAGGGTTGTTCGGAAAGTCATTTCGTTTTTTCCCGACAGAGGATTTAATTGTATTCTTTTGCACCCAACTTCACATTTAAGCCGTATAATTTTTATATGCTTTGAGAGCTCATATAGCAAGGCTTGTGTGTGAAAAATTCCAATTAATTCTACGCAGTAGTTTTTGGTTGGTGCCCTTTTAAATATGGAGAGCGATAAGCAGCATTTTCGACATATCTTACTGTTTTACTACAGAAAGGGTAAAAATGCTGTTCAAGCCAGAAAGAAATTGACTGATGTGTATGGAGAAGGTGTGTTGACAGTACGCCAGTGCCAGAACTGGTTCGCTAAATTTCGATCCGGCAATTTTGATGTCGAAGATGCACCACGTTCGGGAAGGCCGGTTGAAGCTGATAAAGACGCGATAAAGGCATTAGTTGATGTGAACCGGCGAATAACAACACGTGAGATCGGATTGAGGTTAAATTTATCAAATTCAACAGTTTATGACCACTTGAAAGGCCTGGGATTATCCTCGAAGCTCGATGTATGGGTTCCCCATGTTCTCACAGAGAGAAATCTGTGTCGCCGCATTGACGTCTGCGATTCGCTTCTCAAACGTCACGAAAATGATCCGTTTTTGAAGCGCATCATCACTGGGGACGAAAAATGGGTTGTATACAACAACGTCAAACGCAAGAGGTCATGGAGCAAAAAAGATGAACCGGCTCAAACCATTTCCAAAGCCGATATTCACCAAAAAAAGGTGATGCTGTCTGTTTGGTGGGATTTTAAAGGAATCGTTTTTTTTGAGCTTTTACCGGATAACACAACGATTAATTCGGAAGTCTACTGTCATCAGCTGGACAAACTGAATGATGCACTTCAACAGAAAAGGTCAGAACTAATCAACAGGAAAGGTGTAGTGTTTCACCAAGACAACGCGAGACCTCACACAAGTTTGGTCACTCGCCAAAAGCTTTTACAGCTTGAATGGGATACAATGCTACACCCACCATATTCTCCAGACCTGGCACCATCGGATTATTATTTGTTCCGGTCACTCCAAAATTTTTTAGACGGTAAAACCTTCACCTCAAATGAGGAGGTCAAAAACCTCCTCGATCAGTTTTTTGCCAGCAAAGACCAAAAATTTTATGAGCGTGGAATTATGCTACTACCAGAAAGATGGCAAAAGGTGTTGGACCAGAACGGTCAATATATAATTTAATAAAGTATTTGTTTATTATACGAAAACTGTCTTTCATTTCCACAAAAAAAAACGAAGTGACTTTCCGAACAACCCGATAGTTTGGACGATCAAAATTGGCAAAGTGCACAATAAACTATTTAACAGCTCCAGTCCAATTAGTAATTTGAAAGAAGAAAGTAAATGGCAAAAATTTTATGGCAGACAATGCCAAGTTTGAACATCTCAGCTATACTTATTCCAAGCTCGTGTGACATTGAAAAGAAAAAATTTCGTGTGTTATTTCAATATTTTTTCAACGTTTTGCCTTACCCGTATAGTGAACTGAATATTCTGAAACGAGCGGAGAAATTTTATTAGGGGAACCCTCTAATCGTGTGTCGAAGGGTGGATTCAACTATTTTTGGAAAATTCCCGACTTCAAATACATGCGAAAACAGTGACATGTGGACGTATGTCTATTTAAGCAGTACCTGCACGAAGGCACAGCTGCAACCATATCACCAAATTTATTTTTGAATTCGATTATTTTTAAATTTGGACGTTAGCTGATAGGGTTCAAAACAGAGGAATGAGTTTAGAATGTATTATTCACAACATACTGTATCCAAGAAGACCCAGATAAAACTTACGAAGACCATTACTAATTCCAACTACAATGTCTTCTAGCAAAGTATCTCCTAATAATAAATAGTCTTTTAATGTTACCAATTAACCCTAGAAATCTATGGATAATATAACCCTCACAAGATTTCCACAAAAAAACTGATGAAAAGTTCACATTTTGCGTTTCGAAAATTGAATTTGTTAAATAAGATTCTGCATTAAATTCTATCGATAACAGCATTCCGTATAATTCGATTGAAGTGTATTTTTTGTTGATTTTGGCGCACTCGTTGTTTCGATTGTTATTTTGTGTGGGTTAAAAAGATGTGCCGAGAGACATGTATTTTAGTTTCGTAACATATGGCGGATAATGTTACATTGTCTTGAAGTAATAAAATGGATTGCGTTCATGGAATATTAATAATTTCATCGCGACAATCTCGTAAATATCTCCCGTGAAAAATGCGGGACACTAAAAAAAACCACAACATAATATTCGTTGATATACACTACTGGTGTAAATGACGTGAAGTTGAAGAAACATTGGCGACATTAATTTGAGTTTACATACATATACTACAACACAATGTACACATGTATACACTAGTGGCGAATTGAGAACCTAACCTAAGCGATATATTCTTTTATCATCAAAGTGCGACATCATCTTTTAATAAATATAACTAGATTTAGAGAAATTCATACGAATAATTTCAGTCATCTNACAAGATTTCCACAAAAAAACTGATGAAAAGTTCACATTTTGCGTTTCGAAAATTGAATTTGTTAAATAAGATTCTGCATTAAATTCTATCGATAACCGCTATTTATCGATTTTTTTATTAATTTATATTTAAACTAGATTTAATTACTGATGAAATAATTTATTCGGAATTTCTTTAAGTAAAAAAACAAAAATTTTGAATTATTGAAAATGGTTCCAAGTTATAGGACAAAAAGAGTCCTTGATGTTTATATATTCTGTACTTATTTTTCTGACAGGGAGTATCATGGAGAAATCACTCCCTTCGTTCAAATCATATTACTTTCCGAAAAGGGACCAAAGTTTAACTTCTTCCTGAAAAAAATTTTATAAAACAATTTGGGCGTTTCATTGCCATTAGTTACTATTGCTGGTGGGCAAGCAGTCTTTTCGAACTACGCCAGCGGATAAGGCGAAAGCACTCTTCATCCCCCTTTAAGGAATCATGCGAATGACTGGTGAAAGTTGGCTTGAGAAAGATAATAAGAACGAAATGAACACAAAAAAGAGTAAAAAGCTGGCTATGGAATATTACTGCCCCACCATTTGCTTAAGTGCTCCAAGGAAACCACAGAAAAACCTGTACCAAGGCAGGCGGACCCATAATCGAACCGGGTCTAAACCTCTAGGACATGCCGCTTAAAATTATTAATACTTAATGAAATATGTGGAGGGAGAAGGGGAATTATTACCAACCCTAACCTACCAGGAATTTCCTAATGGTTGTACTAAATAGGCGGAGTGAATTTACCAATAACATATGAGGTAAAAACACAATAGCGCGGATGCCTATACGATCAGTACATAACGCAAAATTGTGTTTTGTTTGTAAAACTCCATAAGTATTATATATTTAATAAGAGACTTTTTTCAACTACTTTTTGAGACGCGTCTGATCATTAGATTTTTCTGGGCTCTTTTAGATACGACCGAACATAATGCAACAAATTAAATGGTCAGTACATAAATTAATTAGTCAGTACATTTATTACCTACTTAGAGAACGTACCCATAATACGTAACCCATTTTAGGGGAAAGGGTCTTCAAAAATAGCACGGTTGGTCACAGGGTGAGGGAGTTTGGGGTTTCGTCAAGCGTTTTTCCGAGCTATATTTACAACTTTCTATTTGCAAAAAACCATTTGAAACCATATTTACGAATTACTACGTGAGAACTACGGGTGGGTCTTGTCATACACTAAGGGTGGTCACCGAAGGGGGAGGGATGGTACAAAAATTGTAAAAAATGGGTCACGCAGCATGGGTACGTTCCCTAACTGGTTAAGTTACGTTATGTTAAGTTAGTTAGTTTGCTAATCATTATTTAGACCACTTGAATTTCAATACTGACCTATTCAATTTAAAAGCTTTTCATATGGATTTAAATACTAATCTTTGACCAAGATGGATTGAAATACTAACCAGTAAAATACAAGTGAAGATATGTACTTATAATATCGTGGTTGGTTCCAATTTCGACCCAAGTGGAACAAAGGTCTCGAAAAATGTTATTACGAGTACGAAAATAAGTTTATTGTTTTTGGCCGTTTTACCGATCACAGAACGTGCACGCGGATTTAATTAATAATAATTAGGGGCTAATAAACTCGCGAAATTTAATGGTTGCTGTTCGGTATAATATGTCGGGAGGCAAAAAATAATTCCGAATGCCGCCCGGTACTATTATTGGCAGTTATAAAGCATATTTATGACCGCGGACTGTGAGGGGTGGGGCGGGGGAGAGAGCGCGCGAGAGAGCGGAAGGGTGCCGAGGGGGCTGCAGGAACGCGCGAACGCAGACAAAGAATCCTTTTTTATATTGTTGTTAAGCGGCCCGGGCGGCCATTGTTATGGAAAATAAAAATGAATATTCGCACTAATTTTTAATAACTATAAATCATCGGAAACGGCAGTAAAGTTTCAAATTATATTACGCCAAATTATAATAGTACTGGGAATGCGGGTACTACGGCGCGACGATGGACCGAACGACGCGGCGCGCGTCAACTGGACCCCTCGTCACTCACTTCTTACGATCGTACTTAATTAACGACAGTCTCAAAAACACATTACGTATGTCGCTATCACTTATCTCAAATTATACTCGCAAGCGTTCGATACAGAATATATTAAGAAGTCTTTACAGATTGGCTACAGGCTGCATACAGATTCACTATACAGGCTACACCATCAGCCTGACATAAGTTAGTAGCTTAAAAAAAAAGGACTACGATGTCCTGAAAAGATTAGAAGCGTTTCAAATGTGGTGTTACAGCCGAATGATGAGGATACCGTGGATAGAGAAGGTTAGAAATGAAGAGGTACTAGAAAGAATAAATAGGAGAAACAGAGGACTCTATGGAAGTCAATAAGAAATAGGCGAGGTAGGTTGGTAGGACACATTTTCAGGCATGAAGGTCAAGTCAGAGACATATTAGAGGCAGAAACGGGAGTTAGGAGGGGTAGAGGTAGACCTAAATTGGATTACTGTTCTCAAATAGTTAAGGATGTGGGTATTTCTAGTTTTAGGGAAATGCGAAGATTAGCTCAAGATAGGAAAGTGTGGAGGTACGTGTTCAACCAGTCTTAGGGCTGGCGACCTTATAAAAATATTTCCTACATTTTAGAGGAAATTTAGAGTTTTTCTCTTATTTCTGATTTAATTGATTCACTCTAGTCAATGATGTTGATTATTCATATAAGTCAACACGACAATAAATACCTACAACAAGAGAGAATTAATGGTATTATAACAGGAGTATTGGGATCATGATAATGAAGAGGAAGCAATGTAAAAACGGGAGAGTGGAGAATTATAGCGCATAAAGGGATTGTATAATGCTTTTTAAGTAGATTTTATTTTTCTCATGTCTACTAAGGGAACGTACCTATACTACGTGACCCGTCGGGGGAGGAGGCCATCAAACATAAGACGTTTGGCCATAGGGGGGGGTTTAGGTTTTCGTCACGTTATCAATATTCTCCAGGGAAATCTTACGTTTTGTCAAGTTATATTAGAAACATTGTGTTTGTAAAAATTAATTTAAAACGATATTTATGAATTACTACGTGAAAACTAGAGGGAAAGAGGAGTCTTGGTATATACTAGCGGTGATCAGCGAGGGGGAAGAGGGGGCAAAAACTGTAAAAAGTGGGTCACATAGTATGAGTACCAGGTGTCTGATATTGGATACAATTAAGCTATGCTAAGCAGTGACATACTTTTCCTACATTCAATTTACAGACGGGAAAATAAACTGGAACGTATATTATCAAGCATACAAAGTAAGCTATGACGTACGTTCACTCTGTTCGACTACATTTAAGAAGATGTAACCTGTGTAGTGTCCGACCGAAATCGGTTTTTACGACCGAAACCGAAACCGAAATCGAATTTCGGCAACAGTCTCAGTTTCGGCCGAAACCGAAACCGAAACTTCCCTATAAGGATCACGTTTTGAGAGAAAAATAAAGAAAACGTTATTATAATCAGTCAGTTTTATTTTTTATCTTTAAATCACATAGCTCTGCAGTCTTTGACATTTTCACTTATTGATAATCAAATCAAAATCAACATAACAACCCCTCATTTAAGGAAATACTTTAATTGCGCCTTAAAAATACTTAAAATATGTGAGATGTTTATTTGAGTAAGTATAGTATACTTCGCTTGGATGGAATTTAACGCGCCGAACATGACCGAGCAGAGCGCGAAAACCCCTGAACGCAGTTTCGGTTTCGGTCGTAGTTTCGGCAGGTTTGCCGCCGAAACCGAAACTAAACCGAAACTCATTTTTTTGCCGAAACTCGACCGGAACTGAATTTTCGGTCGGACACTAAACCTGTGGCGCATTTACTTTACAATTAGGGCGATGGGAGTCACGGCCCGGGGCAACAAGCTGCAAAGGGTAGTGCAAGTGCCCCTTGCGCTTAGTTGAGAACGCCTTTCATAATCGCTACCTATCGCTTTCTGACCCTACTTGAAGAAATTTCAGAAGCCCATCAAATTAACAACAAAAATTAAGTCACTGTTTGAGTTAATAGTATATGGTATAAAAAAACAGACAAACACCTTCCAAAATACCGGAACGGATGCGCAATCGCTCATTGCGCAGCGACTCTTACATTTCAAACCCATTTCTTTCTAGCTAGTCTAGTCTTCTTGTGCAGACTATGTCGACGATATAGACATATCTCAATAATTTTACTATAGGAATATGCAGCTGCTTGATAATGACCGTAAGGTCCGGTTGGTGTGCGTCCGATCGACGAGTCCGAAATCCAGTAGTGCGGTCGGTGCGGAGATGCGGGCGCGCGAGTGAGACGGAGAACGACGACGTGCGACGATAAATAAATTTAAAATGCCCTGTAATTCTCGCTCTGATGAAATTATGCGTCGTAAAACTGGCGAATAGTATAACTTATATTTAGTTCGGACCAGACCGAGCAATCGACCCGGAGGAAAAAACGTGCCGCGCAACAACGGTCTGGATTTCTGGAAAAAATTCCCGACGGACGGGCGAACGGACATACGTATTATGTCCCTCCCGCCTCGGTAGACGCTTTCGTAAAAGAATTAACTTATTATCGACCGTACCGGGACGAACGTTGACAGTGATTGCCTTGAATTTGACTACAATGTTGAACTGAAAATGCTACACTACACTACACCACACCACACTCGAAAGCTGCCATAAAAAATACGCAACTTCATAAATGCGCATTTTTAAATTTTTTAAACCCTTTATTTTGTCGCTCAGCATCAGTAACCCCTATAAATCAGTTCCCTCATAATGTGTATTATAAAAATGTCACATTCACAAAATTATGCATTTTCACTTGTGCAATATGAAAAGACGAAGTGCTGACAAAGAATTGTGGTATTTCTATATTCGGTTAACATTTTGCCATATCTACGAGGGTGGATTGATAAGTTTCCGGCCTAACCAAGAGATGACGCCACTAGGCCTACCTTGAGGTGACATTCTATAGTACCATCCTTGGATAGCTTGTAGCTATAGTTTCAGCCCGATCTCCTTGCTAGTGTAGGTTTGACAGCACGCTGAACAAGACGCCTCTGTGGTTTTCGTAAAAATGGAAAAGCAGGAAAATCGTGCTGTCATCAAATACTTTTATTTGAAGGGGTTAACGCCGAAGGAAATTAAAAAAGAGATGGACTCAACACTGGGGACATCCTCCCCGTCATATTCAACCGTTAAGCAGTGGGTTTCCGAGTTTAAAAAGGGTCGTGTGAGCACCTCTGATGGGCCTCGCTCAGGACGCCCCGTTGAGGTCACAACTCCAGATATGATCGAAAAAATTCATCAAATAGTGCTGGGAGACCGCAGATTGAAAGTGCGTGAGATAGCTGAGACCTGTAAGATGTCATATGAACGTGTGCAACATATTTTGCACCAACATTTGCATATGGAAAAGCTCTGTGCAAGATGGGTGCCGCGTTTGCTAACAGTCGACCAAAAATTGATTCGAAAAAACATTTCTACCGCAAATTTGTCATTGTATAAGCGTAATCCAAGCGAATTTTTGCGTCGATTCGTAACCGTTGACGAAACGTGGGTCCACCACTACACTCCTGAAACCAAAGAACAGTCTAAACAGTGGATTGGACCAGGGGAACCAACTCCAAAGAAGGCAAAAACAATTTTTTCGGCGAACAAGGTTATGGCTACTGTTTTTTGGGATGCAAGAGGTATTATATACATTGATTACCTTGCAAAGGGTAATACTATCACTGGTCAATACTACGCAGACTTATTGCAACGTTTGAGCCACGAGGTGAAAATTAAACGACCTCATCTGGCGAAGAAAAAAATCTTGTTTCATCACGATAACGCACCAGCGCACACGTCAATCGTTGCGACGGCTAAAATCAACGATCTAAAGTTTGAATTGATGCCGCACCCTCCTTACTCTCCAGACCTAGCCCCGAGTGACTATTTTCTGTTCCCTAATCTCAAAAAATGGCTTGGCGGTAAGAGATTTGCGGACAATGAAGAAGTAATCGAAGCTGTAAATGGTTATTTTGAGGAGCTTGACGAATCAGTCTATAGAGATGGCATTAATAGACTGGAACACCGCTATGAGAAATGTATCAGCCTTGGAGGAGATTATGTTGAGAAATAAAAAAAAAAAATTTTTAAAAACCTTGTTTTTCTTGGTCAGGCCGGAAACTTATCAATCCACCCTCGTATATGGCATGATACAACGCCAATTATAACACCCTTGAGAAAATCGATACTTACTGAACGATACTTATCGTTAGTATTGGCACCGAGCTTTTTTGACTCGATGATATCAATTTTAGAGCGGTAGAACACGCTAACCCTGAGTGATGGTAAGAGTCGAGAAACACCTCTCTCACTTTGCTTTGATTTTTAACAAAATTATTTATTTAGGGAATTAAAAAGTGTTTCCTCGGTTGTTTTGTTATCATTTCCCGAATGTACGTTTAAAATGCAGAATTTCCAAAAAATTTCCATCTGAGTAATTACTAGAGATGTACCGGATAGTGATTTTGCCGCATACCGGATAACCAGGTACCCGGCAAAACCAAAACTATTATGGTTAATGGTTCATGTCTTCGTTTTGACAGGTTTTCCATTAAACACCACCCTCAACAATGTCCCACACCGTTATGTTCAAGAAGTCGTTTAAACACTAAACCAATCAAATTTTGATTCTCGGTTGGCGGATTTTCAACGAAAGGGTTGAACCTGTCCCAATACAATTACTAATTTTCATTAGGTAAATTTTTTAAAAAAAAGTGCCGGATCTAAACCGGGTGCCCGGTCCATCTCTAGTAATAGCCGGGAATTTCTCAAGTGGGCACTGATACCTACCTAAAAAAAAAAAACTTTTGGGTGTTTCATTCCCACCAGCCAGTAATGCTGGTGGGCGGGCAGTCCCTCCGGACTATGCCGGAAGGTATGGCGGAAGACCCTCTTCAGCCTGCTTTGAGGAATCGTGGGAATGGGTGGGTGGTGGTTCGGGTGAGAAAGTTGAGACGGCCGAAATGAAGACAGAAGAGAATGAAAGATTATCTGTGGAATATTACTGCCTCAGCATTTTCCTAAGTGATCCAAGGAAACCACAGAAAAACTTGGACCAAGGCAGTCGGACCCGGAATCGAACCGGCGTCCTCCCGAATGTTAAGCAATGGTCTAGACCTCTAGGCCATGCCGCTCGGTACTGATACCTATAGTACCATACCCTTCCGCCGACCCTGGTTAAAAGTTGACACTAGTCCTTTTATAAGGAATTTATTTAGGTACTGCACTTGATTTACCGCTTACAAAATAAAATGATTTATTATTTACTACATGATAGAGTATTGATTATCAGTAATATTTTACAATAACAATCACTGTATTCACATTTGATTCATACGGAATTTCGATTGATATTAAAAAATTAAATACTGAAAATTTTAGTCAAATATGTATTATTGGACTGAAGATTGAAGTAGTTGGTTCGTACGAATTGTGTTATGTACGAGCCTACTAAATTTTTCTACCCATTCAAAATTTGAATGAACCACCCCTATCCTAACCCTACATACTTTATGAATGACCCCTTACTTTAAAAAAGGCTAGAACATCTTTAAAATACGGTAATCGTGAGCACATAATAAAGTTAGTATGTATACGAGGGTGGATTGATAAGTTTCCGGCCTGACCAAGAAAAACAAGGTTTTTAAAAATTTTTTTTTTTTATTTCTCAACATAATCTCCTCCAAGGCTGATACATTTCTCATAGCGGTGTTCCAGTCTATTAATGCCATCTCTATAGACTGATTCGTCAAGCTCCTCAAAATAACCATTTACAGCTTCGATTACTTCTTCATTGTCCGCAAATCTCTTACCGCCAAGCCATTTTTTGAGATTAGGGAACAGAAAATAGTCACTCGGGGCTAGGTCTGGAGAGTAAGGAGGGTGCGGCATCAATTCAAACTTTAGATCGTTGATTTTAGCCGTCGCAACGATTGACGTGTGCGCTGGTGCGTTATCGTGATGAAACAAGATTTTTTTCTTCGCCAGATGAGGTCGTTTAATTTTCACCTCGTGGCTCAAACGTTGCAATAAGTCTGCGTAGTATTGACCAGTGATAGTATTACCCTTTGCAAGGTAATCAATGTATATAATACCTCTTGCATCCCAAAAAACAGTAGCCATAACCTTGTTCGCCGAAAAAATTGTTTTTGCCTTCTTTGGAGTTGGTTCCCCTGGTCCAATCCACTGTTTAGACTGTTCTTTGGTTTCAGGAGTGTAGTGGTGGACCCACGTTTCGTCAACGGTTACGAATCGACGCAAAAATTCGCTTGGATTACGCTTATACAATGACAAATTTGCGGTAGAAATGTTTTTTCGAATCAATTTTTGGTCGACTGTTAGCAAACGCGGCACCCATCTTGCACAGAGCTTTTCCATATGCAAATGTTGGTGCAAAATATGTTGCACACGTTCATATGACATCTTACAGGTCTCAGCTATCTCACGCACTTTCAATCTGCGGTCTCCCAGCACTATTTGATGAATTTTTTCGATCATATCTGGAGTTGTGACCTCAACGGGGCGTCCTGAGCGAGGCCCATCAGAGGTGCTCACACGACCCTTTTTAAACTCGGAAACCCACTGCTTAACGGTTGAATATGACGGGGAGGATGTCCCCAGTGTTGAGTCCATCTCTTTTTTAATTTCCTTCGGCGTTAACCCCTTCAAATAAAAGTATTTGATGACAGCCTTGGAGGAGATTATGTTGAGAAATAAAAAAAAAAAATTTTTAAAAACCTTGTTTTTCTTGGTCAGGCCGGAAACTTATCAATCCACCCTCGTATAAAGAAGAGCGTCTCAGGAAGTGTTCCAAATTTAGTAGCAAGTTCGAAGAATTAAAAAGAAAAACAGAAAGATACTAAAAATTGGTACTGCTAATCGCTTCTGTCGCGCAATAAACGCGCTAAATAATTTGGTAGCGGAGCTTTTAGCACAGTTTCTCCGCTTCGTCATATCGTAATTCAAACATTTTATATCGTTATTAAGGAGCGAAGCTATAGGCGGGGAATTTACATCAAAGCCGCGTGTCCTCTTGTTCTTTCTTTGAAGGCGCGGAAAGATGTACCACGTCGACCCCCATAAATGTCAGTTATTTTGGCCAACGATCGCTTTGCCAATTTGTTGGCGTAATATCATCGGTGGATGAAGTCAAAATAGCAGTTTGTAATAACACGACGATTCGGAAGAGTGATGATAAAAAAAAAAACACTTTACAGATCTGAAGCTTTGAACGTAACGCTCATTCATTAAAATATGAAGAACTATTAAAACATTTACGATACTGAGTCAATTATCCGCGAAATAGACGGATAACTTAGGATTACAGGATTGTCGGTTAAACATAAAAGTATCATGAACTCTATAAAACTTTAAAACCTCTGCGCTGGTAATAAAGTGTATTAATTCTAACCATATCAGGTAAAAATTGTTCATAGAGTTACCAATTTTCAATAAGAATAATAGATTGATTGAGTTAGCTGAATTTCAGCCGAAATTCTGTTGGCGCAAAAAAATTTTTTTGGTAAGAAAATTAGCACACAAATGTCAAAGAAGGTACCAAAAAAATGGCTAAAATGACCAAAACGGGGATTTCGCGTCGAGAAACGGAGAATTTTTATTGGAACGAAATTCCTTATGGGACGTTGTGGAGACAGGGGTTAGCCGAAAAAAAACTGTATGTTACAATAAAGCGTTAAACTCTATCTCTCTTCCTCTGCATTTACTGCCTGCAGAGACAGACAGAAAGAAAGTAATCTATCTACTGGCACAGCTCAGTTTTTATTAAATAAATTGAAAACAACACATCGGAGATAGAGCTATGGTGCGCTTGATTTTTTGAAGAGTTTTATGAGGAAAATAATGAGACCAGCATGGATTTTTTTCAATCAATAGTTTACAAGTTATTTAATTTTTAATGATAAGAGCTGTGCGATTTAACAAACTGTAACATGAAATGAACTTGAACCTTATAAGGTAGGTAATATTTATACACAAAAAATTTATACATAAATTATTTTTTTTTTTAAATACCTCGACTAAAATTTATAAATAAAATATTTGTGGAATAGCATAAAGAAATTCGTTCCTATGGGGTGTCCCACGACACTACACAGCTTGTTTTTAAATCTACCTCTGTAGATGTATGCGCAACAAAAGTACGCAAAACATACCTATCATTTTTGCAATAACCTTTATACCTTTGACCGTTGTATGAGATTACGCCTTTTCACAATTGTCAACGTATCAAAGTATCGATCGATTTGAATAAATCATATTGTTTAAACCAGGATTGTTACATGAATAATTCTGATAACGATTGTTTTGATCCGCAGGTGTACCATCAGATCATCGTAATATCATTTAAAATTACCCAAGAAACTTTCAAATAAATGCGTTATCCACTGGCTGAATTTCTAACAGCACAAAACGGAAAAAAGCAATCCCAAACATCATTAGAGGCATACTTTTAGAGAGATCGCAAGAACAACTACTAGAAAAAATGAGACAATTCTCGAAGATTTAACATAGACTTAAGTAGACATGTACATTGCCGTAATCGATTGCGAATGTCCATTAAATATTGAGAAGAATTATAATCTTCGAAAAATCTCCCTATTCAAAAAAAAAACCGACCTACCTGACGCACCTGTTTGAACTGTTCCTCAAACGACCACGTCTGCTGTGACGACGCGCTGCCATCCGAAGAATGTGGACTTCCTGAAGATGGTGCCTGAGGAGGTTGCGTTGTCATTGGTGGTAGGAACGCTGCCACTGGATGCGGAAACGGAAATGAAACTGGAAGCTGAAAACCGTCCGGCATTGTCATGTTCCGATGTGTCGAGATTGTTAGGTGCCTGTTTAAGTCGTAGTCCTCCTTAAAAAAAAAACAAAAACAAAAATACTAACAACATTATGGGTAGATAAGGGTAAAAAGGTTTGGTGTAAATTCTATCCGAAAAAGCACGCTAATTTTGTTTTGTTAGTAACGAACTGGACGTGACTCTTTGTCATTAATTTTAAATAATTTATACAGAAAGTTGCTGCATAATATACAACAAACGCATGGTATTTTTTCAAATATCTACCTGATTTATTTGAACTATAAAATTTTTTACAAGCGGAATTTTTTAGCCGATGATAAAACGCAAGATATTTTCCATTGATCATTTATTATTCAAAAAACACAATTTGTAGTATTGGTAAAATATACAAGGCAAAAAATACATATTAATCACAAATAAATTACACCTGTTCAATTGATTGGACGTTGATACTGTGACAATTCCTGTCAATGAGTTTTTATAGCAGACAACATAACAATTCTAGCAATGAAATTAAAGGACAACACGTTTGATGAGATAATAAGGGCATTAATTTTATATCGAACGCTAATGTAATTTTTAACTCGGTAAATAGAAAATAATTACTGAATAACGCCAGCCACGGCGCCACCTGAGACATGAAGCAATTAGTGTTGTATTGCTAATAATCGTGTTTAACAATAACTAAAAAGCATAACCCATAACAAAATCGTTCAATCAATCGATTTAATTGGTTATTGATCGAAATCTTGTATTCATTAGTTTGAAAAAAAAAAATAAAATAAATTGATTTAAACCTATTACTGCTATACATAGTTAGAAGCTCTAAATAAATTCAACATTATTACTACTTACCTTTAATTTATAGTTACCCAAATAAATTTCGCACATTTTCCAAATTCAATTTTCAAATAGACTAATTGGGGAACAATGTTTATTTCAATAAAAACAGGTAGTGATTTAGCAGAGATACATTAACGTCATTATACTGGGTAGTATAAAAAAGTGCTTACAATTAGGCGAGCGGAAGACCCCAAAAAGTGACCAGCACGTTCCAGAGTTTTTTTAATTGATTCTTAATGCTTTTGGTACGCTGATTCCGAATTTTAACATTTTTTGCCTAAATTGTCATTTTGTTTAATGTTCTCCTCATACACATGTTCGGACTCAACGCATCCAAAAACAAAAAAATTAAGAGAAATTGTCTCCTAGAACGAGATTGGTCACGAACCTTAGAAATCAGGGGGTGCCTCCCCACTCGGCTATATAATTTCACGTTTGAAATGCTTAAAAATGTCAATAGTATCTGAAACATATCGAGTCCCTACTCTCTTTTTTTTCCAAGATCTACTAGCTCTGATTAAGAGTTTTTGTATGGATAAAAAGGGTGAGCGCGCACCATAAGTTTGGCCGCACGGTGAAAAATTGCTTCTGTATAACGCCCCGTCCAGCGTTGACAACTAACCAATCTTACAACACAAGTTTAGAGAGTAAATAAATGGGATGAAATTTTTAGGGTTTTTATATTCTTAGATGTATTTGTAAGGACTTTTTGATTTTTGAGATCCTCGTTACTTAGAATTCGTGTTTCTCTGTGAAATTGCTGCCAGCAAGACCAATTGTAATCGCTAATATACAAATAAAATAAACTCGAAGAACGAGCGTTCAATAGAATTGAAACATAATACTGAACAATGAATACTGTTCAAATTTATGATTTCAAAATGATATTTGTAATGTTAAATAATTTTCACTACTTTAAGTAAAGGAAGGGTTTTTAAGAAATAAATTTCTAACCAAAATATTGTCCTTATTTTCTTTGGGGTTTTTGTAAGTAATGGTGGAGATTTTAGGGATTTTGACTTTCTTTAGGGGTAAAATTTTTTGACGGTTGACAATACTGGTCACTCTGCCTATTGTAACATAAGAGAGCTTTCAATAATTGAGAACCGTCTCGACGGTTGATCGGCTTTTTTGCAACACTGCGGCAGCATTTCACCGAATAAATAATTATTATATTTATTAATATATTTTTGGAGTAACGACGACTACATTGAACGTTGAATCTGATAATCTGGATGAATATTTTAATATTGAAATACCTATTAATGCACTTGAGAAGAGATCACTCATGACGTAACATTAAGTAGAGTATTTGTATATGTAACAGAAAGTTCAACTAGTTTTAAAAGTTAATAAAACATTCTTTAGTCACTATACAATATGGAAAGAAGTTTTTAGGAAAATTTCTAAGATCTCCAAATATTTTACAGAATTGTTCTTTGTTTAAATGTACAATAAGTGGATGCATCCAAAGCTTCTCTTGTTTTTATTGACCCAAATTATAAATACAAGCTACTTCTACCAACAAATTCATTTTAACACTGATTACTTAGTTTTTTTTTATAATTTTTTCTGCAGATATTGAGAGTTAACTCCTAGACCAAGAGCTCCCAAAAGTTCCCCATGGGGAATAACTATAAGGTACTAAGAGACGCAGGGAACAATAAATATGTACTCTTCAATAGATAATTTTAAAATTCATTTTGTTAAGATTATAAGTTACCTTGCCGGTAATAATCAAAATCAACGCACCAATAACGTTCTTATTATGATAATTTATTTGTGATATTTACGTTTTCGAACCCCAATAAAAACCAAATAAAATTTTTGCATAAAAAAATGGGTAAATGTCTAGGTGATGGCCCCCACCCCCGAAGGTGGGGGTGGGTGGGATCGAAAGAGGAGGTCTCGCCCAACACTGTACCATAAAAAGTTATGGGGGTTAGATGGGGGTGCAGGGATCGAAAGAGGGTAAGGGGGATCGGAAGAGGGTGGTCACCTGAGTAAAACCCCATAAAAAATTTGCGGCGGTCTCACCCCCATAAATAGTTATGGGGGTTGAAAGTTGATTATTTTGACAATTTTCATACACTATAATTCAAATAAAATTCAATAAAATAATTATTTTCAAGCGGGTGGAGGTGGGGGATCGAAAGAGGGTGGTCACTTGAACAAAACCCGATAACCTAACCTAACCTACCCTATTGATAAAGAATTTAAATAATGTTTTATATAACTTTCTCAATATTTTTATGTATTTTTCATTAGTTTTACCTTTGAATATTGTTTAAGAATGACCATATAAATATTTACATGCCTAGAAATGTATAAAAATTGACATATTTATTAACTTTGAACCCCTATAACTTTTTATGGGGGTGAGACCGCCACGAACTTTTTTGGTACAGTGGTAGGGAAGACCTTCTCCTTCGACCCCACCATCTCCACCATCTAGACCTTTACCAAAAAATGTAAAGCAGGCATGATCTGACTCACCTGAACTTTGATGTCTCGGACCTGCATTTTGAGTTTGGCAAGTACATCACTATGATCGGCAAGAATGTTATTTGTATGTCGTCTGACTTCGTCGCAACTGTCGGCATCTTCGTTTTCACGTGTCGAATCAACTTCTCCTTCGCTAATGTCTTCATCGTGTTGCGACTAGAACAAAACAAATCTATTATAAATAACGCATATCGATAACATTTCTCGTATAGGTATCATCAAGTAAACCCTACCTAAGCCAACAATTGCAAAGCGTTTTTCTACACGACGCCGTCCGAAAGAATTGCACAACGAATATAATATCTATACTGTACTAATTGCATAAGACAAGAGAACTGCTTGTGTAATCCTGTCGTGACTGATGTCCGAATTCGAACGATCGTTTTTGCCCAGGCGAACTGTTCCGATTCGTTAAGGCAAGCAAAATGCTATAACCTCGTCGTCGATAATATATAACACAACATTTTGTATTTTCCAAAATTACTGGCGTGAAATACAGATCCAATTTGTATTTTAACATTTCATACTTTATCTATACTATTTATAAAACAGTTTCGGGACTAACTGCTAGCTAACACACAGCTTAGTAAATCAATAGAATAATGTTGTTTGATGGGGGGCGGGGGTTTAAAACATGATAAACTAAAATATTTTCATACTCAAAAAAAATTTTTTTTTGTTTTTTCCAGGTAAGCTCAAAAAAGGTGGAATTTGCAGAATGTATTCCTTAGTGTAAAAGTGTACTAAGAAAAAATTTCTCGAAAATTAACCCCTCGGGGTATCAACATTAAACATACTCTTTAATAAAAATAAATAACAATATGTGTAGATTTCTCGGAATTCAAAAAAGAAATTTCGTTCTAAGGTATTAACCTGCACCTTTCTTAAACAATTACAATAAAATTAAAAAACAACGTAAACGCATTTGTAAGAGGCACAATTTTTTAAACAGCAATGAATAGGAGAACAGAGGACTCTATGAAAGTCAATAAAAAATTAAAGAGAGAGGTAGGTAAGACACCGTATCTGGCATGAAGGGCTGGTTAGAGAAATATTAAAGGCAGAAACAGGAGTTAAAAGGGTTGGTTAGAGATAGACCTAGATTAGATTACTGTTAATGCAAATAGTTAAGAATGTGGGATGTTCTAGTTTTAAGGAAATGCGAACATTAGATCAGGATAGTAAAAGTGGAGATGAGTGAAAACGCAGAACGGATGATAAAAAAATCCTTAAAATTTCAGCCTGTCCAATTTTCGAAATTAACCCGAATGGAAATATCACATGTAAAATTTTTCGTTGTTTCATTCCCGCTGGCCAATGTTGGTGGACGGGCAGTCCCTTCGACCTACAGCGGTACAAAATCGGAGGGTAAGGCGAAAGGCCCTCTTCAGTCTCCTTACAGGGGTAGTAGAAATGCATGAAAAATAACTTAAAGATGAGATGGACGAAATGGAGGCAGAATATAGTAAAGTGACCCACGAAAACCATAGAAAAACTTGGACTGGACAGAGATTCGGAATCGAACCCGTATCCTCCCGCTTAACATTTGCGAGACGATGACGATGATTAGATTCGATTAGAATTGCGAAGACTATCTCAGGATAGAAAGGAGTCCAGTCAGTCGTCGGATGACCGTGTGATAATGGTGAGGGAAAAATTTATAAAGTAATGTACAGAAGACTTTATTCATATCAAGCATTTCAAGGATATGAATCTGAGTCCATGCCAAATATGTCCGTTAGGAATTTATATGTTGTTTTTTCATTTTCTTTCCTATCCTCAGCTAAACTTCGCATTTCCCCAAAACTAGAACATTCCAAATACTTAACTATTTGCGAACAGTAATCTAGTCTTGGTCTACCTCTACTCCTCTTAACTCCTGTTTTCGCCTCTAATATGTCTCCAACTAGCCCTTCACAGTTGAGAAGGTGTCCTATCAATCCCGCGTATTTCTTACTGACTTCCATAGAATCCTCTGTTCTCCTACTCTTTCTAATGCCTCTTTATTTCTAACCTTCTTATCCACGTTATCCTTATCATTCGTCTGTGACACCACACTTCTTTTTATTGAAAGCGACTCGACCCTGCGCTATCCTCTGCTTTATATCCCTACTACTCCTTCCGAACTGACTTATCTGACTTCTCAGATACCGAAAATCATCTTCTAATTTTTCGTCTCCTAGCTTCATATTCGCTCTTTCCCTACTTTTTCTTCCCTTGGATACCAGAAAAATAATAATAATTTATTTACAATATTTGTTTAAGTGCACAAATCGGTTAATTAGCTTAGAGTATTGAATTTTGAACATTTTCGTAACTAATAGAAAAAAGATAAAATAAAAAACATCAAAGGTCACCATTAAGAGTAGATATTTGAATTACGATTACAAGGTTACGTCTGTTGATAAGTTTGTTAGTTTAAAGCGAAAAGCGATTTCTATCGCCCGACTTGTAATTGTGATTCCATGTTTTCCCATCATTATTATACCAATAATGATACCTTCGATGCAATTTTTGAAAAAAGCAAAGCATCCTATAGGTAGCAGCGCATTTTAAATGTGCAGGCTTCTCCGAAGGACATTCTTCACAAACAACCTTTCTCCTTCCGAGAATTTTCATTTATAAAATCGAACAAGAAACATCTGGGTAAAGGAAGGTCTTATTATACAGTGGTGCATGTGCCCTTCCGCTGCTAAGACTCGCCACCTTGGATTAAATAAGGACGGAATGATGTTAAAATCCAAGAAATACCGACCACCGTTCGTACGGAACAAACGGTCGTAGACAATTCGTGTCATTTCATTCCGACAAAATAAAGTAAGCGAATGTTAAACAGGCGCCGAAAATCTATTACCCATCGGGCATTGAACGATTTCGATACAATCCATGACTATTGTGGAGGTCCAACAACAGACTAATTCTAGACGATTTATCACACTTGACCAGTCGACAAGACCCGCTCCTTTTTCGCAATTTTTTCGAATGATTCACCCAGAAAGAAAAACAAATGAACGATTACTACTTTTAAAGGTTTATATTTTTAAATTAACTAAGGATGCTGCAAATTATAAGTACTGCATTCTAACAGGAAGATTATTTCACCCCTTATTTTTATTAAGAATAATCTTTAACTAATCATTTTGCATCGATAAACTATACTTATATTATTTATATACCCAACGTGCTACATCAAATGTTATTTATAGCATTAAAAACAATATTTCATGTCGTTCTTTCTGAAAATTATAGCTACTTCTTTTAGAGAATTATAAAAATAAAATTTTAGCATGCAACGGAAATTGAACGCGCACGCGCATCTGTTAAATTCAATCGACAACATTATTTAAATAAATTATTATTATTATACCGACTAAATAAATATGTAAATAGAATTACACATACACACTTCTATTTTTTCGGTCCTTATTCCGCCCCTGAAATTATATTGCGTAATTATCAAAGCAACTACTTTATTTGAATAAGTAGTCGTGTAGTAGGCGCGACAAGCAGACATCACAAGTGGCACTATTCAGTCAATAAACTAGAAAATCATTCAACAACAGACCATTTAGGGATAGTTTAAGCGGCGGGCAGCCACTTATTTTTATCTGTGATATATTATAATACGATGGTTGGTTTGGTATCAATCACGAATAATGGGGTTTTGTTTAGATTGACTTTTAAAATAGAGGGGAACGAGCCAGGTTAAATGACGCCACCACCACCGGTCCGTGGTGTGTTATATAATAGCGTGCATACAAATTTGGGGAGTGTTTATGTTAAATCGGAACATGGACCACCCTCGGTCCGTATAACATTTGCCATAATATACTGACGGTCTTATACACCGTGACACACCGGAGAAATGAAAAAAAAAACAGGCAAATGCGGAACAAATTTGGGCCCCAAATTATTAAGTCGGTAGGGTTTCATTTTTCTTCAATTGACAGTAAAAATAAACGATTTTAAGATCAGCCGAAAGCAGTGAGAGAGAAGCATATAAACTTTACTAGAAACCGTAGGAATTTTTTTACTAGCATGGTAATTTTTTTAAGATTTTTCTCTCCCTATAACAGAATTTCTTTTACAATTTTCTTCCCTAAAATCAGCTGGTGAAAACAAAGAGGATGCGTCATACGCAGGGGCGCAACAACGTTACAGTTTGAGTGGGTGCTAAATCAGTGACTAAAAAAAAAGGTCACCAATGTATTGAATTAAAATACTTGAAAAGATCGAGTTCGGCTGCTATTTGAACCGAACTTTCAAGTTAGGTTATTATTTGAATCGACTGGAATTGACTGGGTGCCCAACCCAATCGAGTAGGTGCCTGGGCACCCGTGCTCCCCCCTTGTTGCGCCCCTGGTCATACGTAATATAAATGTTAAATTAAGTATAGAAAAGCAAATATCAAACTACAGTCTACTGTCTCTAATTGTAGGCCGATATCACTCTAATGATAATTTGAATTTTCCTCAAACTCAAATTATTTCACAATGGCAGCAGTACTTTAATGTGGCTATCTATAAGTCGAGCTCTATGTAACTCGAACGGATTTTGTGACTTTTGAAGTCCCATTGCATGTGTATTAATTTTTGATAATATTTCAGAAAAGAATTGCAACAATTTGTAAACTCAAGAGTCACTTCAACGAATCGTTTTTTATTAGAAGATGGTAAATGGCTTTGGTAGATCTGAGTCCAGCTCTGGTTTTAAATTTGTTCTATGAATTCCTACAATCCATCCTTAACAACAATAAAACGAACCCCTTACACTTGTTAACTGTTTAAAATAGATAAAAGATAACAATACAAGTGAACCGAGAACAATTTTTAAACAAAAAAAAAAAACGGAATCCAAGTACCCCAGACATCTACTCAACTAAAACCACATATGTCATTCATAACTTCATACAATAAATAATAGTTTATAATATCCGTAAATGGAAAAAAATTCGAGTTATGTAGGTAAATATACCATATGTCAATATTTGATCGACTGTCGAGCATCACTCCCACTAAATATGAATATTTAGATGGGACAAATAAGAAATTACAACTAAATTTTCAATTTTCGAAATTCCATGAAAAAATTCTGAATCTTCAAGGACAGAAAAAATTCCCTGAGAATTACACGATTTCCAGATTTTCCAGGATCGCTATACATCTTGAATACGCCACTTTTTATTCCCTCCCCTTGCTTCGCTACGTCCCGTCATGATTTTTTTGCAATCCCTCAACAAATATTACATCTCAAAAGCTAGACTTGCCTGATGAACAATTTGTTGCGAATAATAGAAGCATACAAATATTAGTAAACCAAAAAATAGAATTAAAATAACATTTATGAACTGCAATTGTTCATCAGTTCACATTCAGTTTGCAATCAGTGATTTGTCTAACGTAGATCGCGATTTAGATTCCTTTGGTTATCATCAGCACGCCGCTCCTAGACTGTTCTGACAGAACACCGACCAACCTACTTGCTGCCATTTGCGTTTACACATTCGATTACTTTTATCAATGAAAACAAAAGGTATAGGTATAGATTATCACCCCCCCCCCCAATGGGGGTGGGGGCAGGGGGATTGAAAGAGGAGGTCTTCCTGAGTAATCCACCATAAAAAGTTCGCGGCGGTCGCACCGCCATAAAGAGTTATGGGGTTGCAAAGTTCTGTAATTTTCCAATTTTCATGCACTACAAAGTCTAATAAAATTTAATAGATTACTTATTATTACTAATTATCCACATTTATGATATTGATAATTAGTCAAGAGCCAAAAAAACCAATTAAAAAAAAATTTTTAATAGTTGTGTCATAAACTCGATAATCTACATTTCTCAATTTCTTTGTAGTGAGATTGATTGTACTTGAACTTGAACGTGAGATCGTATCATCCTTGGTACTATTGCACTTCAATGTATATTATGGAAATAATAAAGGCATATTTTCATTGTTTTCATTTTCGAATATCCTTTGAAAATTAATATACAAATTCATTTACATATTCAAAAATCAACAAAATAATAAACTTTGAGCCCCCATAAATTTTCATCGGGGTGAGACCGCCGGTTATGGTTTACGGTTTATGGTACAGTGATGATACTAGAATAAGAGGATGAAGTAATTTTGAAAAACAAATAAGATATATTTTGATATTGATGAAGTAATTTTGAAAAACAAATAAGTAAAAAAGAAATGAAAATATTGAAATTTATTATAGATTTCTTAACATAGAGGTAGTATTTTATTGCCGTTTTAAAAAATCCGCCATTATATTATTTTCGCGAACCCCCTCTGCAAACACTGCGAACCCCCAGGGGTTCGCGAACCACCGGTTGGGAATCACTGATCTAGACCTTTACCAAACAAAGCTGATACCGACATTTAAAATATTTCGTCAACATTACACATTTGTTATTCCGTTTATGTTCAGAATTTCTACAGTTTTATAGATAAAATATGGCGTCATATAAGAACTTTCACTCTTCTATATTTATCATTGTTTTATGTGAGTTGCGCCCCGATTGTCGAATATGTTCATGCCCATAATTCAAACATTCGCCATCATTTATTCCCTTTTTCCGATATTACAGCAATTTATTTGTTTTACCTACGAACTAAGTAGCGACGGATTTATCGACGTTATCTTAATGGGTAAAATGTATCAGTCAAACGAACGTTGGAACACTTTGTCCTAAACTGCTTCCTTTCTCTCGAATACATATTTTTATGGCAATTTCTGACTGTACTTCTGGAATTTAAGTAGCGTAGATAAATCGAGTTAATGGCATGTCCTGACGGCAGCGTAACAACATTAACAAAAGCAACAACAATAATACCTAAACTTCGATCAACGACCTTGCGTTTTGAATCAACGTGCGATGGCATTTTTAATTGTCGTCTTGTAATGGTACTTACAACATGATAGGCAGGTACCATGCCACCATGACAGCACGGCACGGTCAGGGCCTTCCTTTAACAGTATTGACTTTCGATTTTTATTTTCTTTTGCTTACATACACATACATTAATGTACTGTACATAAAAAAACTGAAGGTACAGTCATGTACAAAAGTAATCCCAATGCTTGGTCTAAATCGTACTACAAACCTACACACGGTATATCTAAATTATATTTGAAAAAAGTTACTCATGTCAACGTAAAACAAAATAGAACGCAAAAGCAATAGAACTTCATTGATAAAAAATTGTTTAACATGATAAAACGAATTCGGCTACTCGCATTATCATTTATTAAAAAGAAAAGCATCAATGTTGCTTCTATACGTAAATACCAATAAATTGAGTAAACTTACTAAAAACAACAAAGACAAATTTCAAAATTTTCTACATTCTGGTATCATACAAACCAATTATTAACATGCAGTTCTTGCAAAAAAGCTGTATCAGCCACATCGAAAGATCTTTCAAAATTCGAATTAATGAATCTCTCAAACGTTTGAAAATAAAAAATCGGTTGTCTGTAAAGTCGGTTTACTGACGATAGTTGAACGTGACAACGTCATAAGAAAATACTGATGGAATGGTTTCATTTTTCAAAAGAAAATTTTAATTTTATTTGTTTGATAGATATTTTGTATGGATATAGAGAAGGAGGTAAATGGAAATGTATTATTGTATAGCAGCTGTCCAAGCGGACGCATCGCTCACTCAAGTAGGAGAGAGACAGATGTCGATCGCTGCCGAACGCGGAGGCCGATTGTGCCTCTTTGTCGCTCGTTCCGCGCTCTCGCTTGCACTTCAAGCCTTAAATGGAACGCCTCAGAGCGAGGTAACGCCGCATGAGTCATGTTTTTTCGTGCGTACAGCCGGTTCCATCGAATTATAAGACGTTGTCACGTCAAAAACCTTTTATTATTAAAAAAGTACTAATTAAATAATGAAGATAAAGTTATGTATGCTCCAAGTTAAAAGCTGAACACATAAGAATCATTAGAAATTGAAGAAATTTAAAATTATGACTGAAATAAGGTCATAAGTCCGAAAACTGCATCTCCACTCTCTATCCTAAGTCGCTCTTCGCATTTTAGGTCTCCCCCCCCCCTAACTCCTGTTTCTGTTCGTAGTTAAAATACTTCTAACTTCCAATTGACAGTCTGCTAATACATAAAAGATTTCTCTGATTTAATAATTTTGTCAATCAACTTTTTTATACATATCATAGAAATATAATGTTTAACAGGTTCTTTAGATTGTCTTTCCTCTTTTAAATATTAATTTATCTTCAAATTTTTTCTTTATTCTAAACAGAAGAAATGAAGAAATTTTTTATATGGTACTGTACATATTAGGCCAAATATTGTAGAATGTAGATGGTGTGTAAGTAAATCATTTTAGCACGTTTGATCAACTGACTCTTCTACTACTATAGAGTACTAGAGAGCCTGGTTGGAGGGAACAATTTTGAAATGCAAATAAACCGGCGTGGCGGGCCAAAAAGAAATGTATGAATAAATCCAACGAAATCCGTGTGTGTTCAAACTTTAAACGTGAATGGGAAGGAATATAATTTAATGATTTCTGTTTGCCAAGTTTATACGAGGAAGAAATCTCTATCTCTCTCTGTGATGCACGACCACACCGTGAGAAAAATTTCTTCATGTTTGGCAAACAATTATTTCCAAGAAAAATTAAACCAACTATCTGTATAATACAAATACCGCAGTTCGTTTTATTAAATGGTTAAAGAAGTAACAAGATAAAAATGTTAATTAAAAGCCACCAATGTGAAATCCACTCATGCACAGAGTTCCGTTTCACACAAAAATGTGCAAAAGTTTAAGAAAACCTCTAATTAATAACCCTAATTTTTTCATAATTCTATCTTCATTGCTTCATGCTTACATATGTCTTAAGCACATTTTCGGCAATACATTGTTAGTCGATGTAAATAAAAAAATTAGAGGCGTACCTAATGTAGAAAATTTCGAATCATTTGTTGTAAACCGAATAGTATTTGGTTCGAAAATCAAATTGAATATGCCAAATTTCCTGTGTACATAATTTGAAATATTTTGTGGTGTTGTCCCTTTTTAATAATCTATATTTTCTTTTTACTTTCAATTTTCCATGATAAAATCTGGTTAATAAAAAGGCATCTCAAGATTCTACAAAAAATTTTCAGTTGTGCTAGACCTTTGAAGAGGTTAAAAATAATCCAGAAAAATCCATAATTTTTTTATATTTTCGTTGTCAAATTGTACTCCTATTTTTTTTTTTCACAAATTCCTTCTAATATTATCTGGTAGGTGTTAATTTCATTCGGATCAGTCTAACCTTTCAAAAGGTAAAAATTATTCTTAAAAATTTTTGATTTTTTTTTTTTACTCTTGAACGGTTTATATTATGTTTGAGTTTTTCAATTATCGCGCCTATTTTGTCGTTATTTCATTTTATTATGTTGGCACCGCCTTTTATTTCACCATAGTGATTACTAAACAAATTGTTTTTGTTTAGTTCTTTTGTAACGTTCAACCAGATCGGTTCATAATTATTAAAAGTTTCTTTTCAAATTAATTCTGTGTTTCCACTGTGTCTTTTAATCTCGCCAATATATTAAGGACTGAAATTTATTTATTTACAACTCATACTTTTTCCAATTACAAAAGAAAAAATGTGTAGCATCCCTGCGGAAACAAACTTGCAAAAATTCAAACCAGTAAAATCTCTTTTGTAAAACAGTTTGTCCATTTTCTGATGCCGAATATTCTTTTCCGATCAGTACCTTATGACTTCTGTCAACAGAAAACCCAACCATAAATAAATATTTAAAATACTTTCAACATCTCGATCTTATTGCTATTGTAAGATGCCGCAGTTAAGGACTGATTTGAAAGCAATAATATTTAAATTCGTCAAAAATTCCTGGAAGATTCGACTACCTGTTACTAATCTTCTTAATATCAAAAACCTGCTTGCTTTTCAGGTAAATGTTGCTTTACAACAGTGCAGGTACTTTACCTGCTTCTAAGACGTTGGATTGTGACAATAATAAACGAAAAGAAAAGTAGGCATTACATGTCTTATCTACGTATTTTAGTAAGAATTTCTATTATGAGGACTTACTATTAAAATAACAAAGATTAGTCTAATCGTACAGGATGGTTCTTTAAAACCTATTCGCTTATAATAGTATGATTGGTCGCAACATATTTATAGCAATGCTTTTACGAAAAGAAAAATTTAACGAGAATTTAATGAAAAATAGTAACATCTAAAACAAATATAAAAAATGTAACTTTCTCTACATTAAAAACCATTAACTTAAGAAGAAAAAAAATTGTATTAGAAATTACACAGATTTTCCTTTTAATGTGATATATAGGGAAGGCAAACTTTTTACCGAACGTAGAAATTACAGTATTGTTTACCGGTATTTTTTTTCCAGTTTTAGTGTCCCGTTATGCTGCAACCACTTTATACAAACAAACATACTTTGTACTTAAACCAAGCACTTGTGACCTACAACGGTGACGGTTTTGAATAATATCTAAATACCAAACTCCGATACTACTACTACGATCTTTAGCTGAAAATATCGCAAAAACTTATGTGGTCCAAGCAAACCACAGAAAAACTTGGACTAGTGCAGGCAGACCCAGAATGCTCTCGAATGCTAGTCTGATCAAGCCAGTGAGGTGTAATCAGATTTATTTCCGCTTCAAATCCGCTATAAAATTGCGACAAGTCACGGAATCTATTCCGGAAGATTTTACCACTCAGCCAAATTTACAAAAATCTTAAAGGAGTTCTACAGTAGGTACTTTTTTTTCACAAATTAATGAATAAGTACAATACTTTTCAATTTGGCATTAAAGCCGCTAGGAAAATAAAAGAAATGTTAAATCGGCTTAATATTTTCTGATTTAGAGCTAGCTTTGCAAAAGCTTATATTATGAGGGGCTTCTTGAGCTTTAAAAAAGTAAGTAGCAGTGAACCATAGAATGCAAATGCTTGGCACTGAGAAATTGTATTGAACTGTCGCAACCACTCTTAAATTAATCAATTTCAGTATTATTATTACGTAGTTTTCAGTTAACCAAAAGCAAATAATTTCCAAATAAAATATCATTCTTACAGTAATATGAAACGTTTGTAATAGATATTACAGATCCGCACATTTTCGGGGAATTACCCCTTAAAATATATCTTTTACAAGAAAATTAGAGGGTTTAAAAGAATTTATTTAGTGCAAGAATAGGACAATTTACGAAAAAAAAAGGTATCTATAGTCACGACGATCCTACATCCTTCCATTTTTGAGGAATTTACAAAAGTAATTCAAACTGATCTCTATGCAAAATGCACATACCTACACCTGTATGCAAACACACAGTTGGTTACCTGTGTTATTTTAATTTTGTGGCCGCAGGAGCTCGAAAGGGGGAAAGAAAAGTAGAAGAAATGCACTTGACGGTGTTCGGATTAATTACCGCCTTGAGAAATCTTATATCGAACGATCTGATTTCTTTCTAATCCAATTTTGATTAATACCATTAGTTTATTCTATAATTCAATCTGCGGCCTCAAAAGGAAACCTTTTTGAACACAAATAATGATATAATATCTGCAATTTTATAAAAAAGATAATGTACTTCGATTCTAGTTAACTAACTTTCTTCTGTCCATATAATTGAATTTGGCATAATGACCACCAAAGAGGTTAAAGGTTGATATAATGACATTACCCCAGTTTTACGTGATAAATTGACGGCAAGACATTTACTTCCCATCCGTACTGCGATAGAATAAAATAATAAAATTGTATAATTAAAACCAGATACGGTTGAATTTTTTTTAATTATAAAATTAACCACTTAAAAGATCTTTTATGATTTCGGTTAGTTTAGGACAGTTTTCAGAGATGCAGGTGATATTTTATATAAAAAAATACACGTTTACCAAATTAGGCATTTTCTGTTGTGCAACATAGAAAGAAAAAATTTCGATATAACACAGGGTTCTTCAAAGTGAGTGGTGCAGTAGACGTTTTCATCATCATCATAAGGTCATCAGTCCTAAGACTGGTTGGACACGTACCTCCACTCTTTCCTATCCTGAGCTATACTTCGCATTTCCCTAAAACTAAAACAGCCCACATCCTTAACTATTTGCGAACAGTAATCTAACATAGGTCTACCTCTACCCCTCCTAACTCCTGTTTCTGCCTCTAATATGTCTCTGACTAGACCTTCATGCCTGAGAAGTTGACCTACCAACCTATCTCGCTTATTTTTTATTGTCTTCCATAGAGTCCTCTGTTCTCCTATTCTTTCCAATACCTCTTCATTTTTAACCTTTTCTACCACGATATCGAGCATAGAAGTGACTTCTTTTTAATAAAGGCGACACGACCCTGCGCTATCCTCTGCTTTATATCCCTACTACTCCTTCCATCCTGACTTATCTGACTTCCTGGGTATCTAAAATCAGCCACTTCTTCTAATTTTTCATCTCCTATCTTTATATTCGCTCTTTCCCTACTTTTTCTTCCCTTGCATACCAGTATTTTAGTTTTACTTTTATTTATTTTCATACAGTACTGATCTGTCAGTACCGCTTCCATTTTATTTAAAGCTATCTCTAGGTCCACCTTGCTAGATGCTAATACTGCTATAATTAGGGAAATTAAACGTTTAAGAGATCTGAATTTAGCAGCAGGGGTTATCGATGATAATCTTTTTAACTAAAATCATTTCAACTGTCGGATCGGATGTTGATGTCAATGTCGTTATTTTAAAGGGAATGGTATATTTTTTACAACGAATTCGTATAAAACACAAAATTCTAAGGTAACTTTAATAACCTATATACCCTTGTATACCTACCATGAACAGTTTCTAAGATAATTTAGTTTATAGAAAAAAAGTCGCGACCGCAACCCAAATTATAACAAATTATAACTTCCACAAACAATGATTCAGTGTTGAAATTTTTACCAGTCATTTTCGTGTCTTATAGCTAATGTTAAATCAAAATTGAACTTCATCATTTATACTGGACGTGTAAAAAGAATGCAAACTTTAGAAAGTTCAAACACGAATAACTTCGTCTTTTCAAAATTTTTGCATCCGCATCGGAACAGCATCAGTTCAAAAACTTTACAATTACTATAAACCGTTTTAACTCTTGGAAACAATAAAATAATAAAAGCATTTCAAATTTCACCGAGAACAACCGGCATGGTCAGATGTATCTCTAAAAAATCTACTTTGCATGTCAGAATTTCAAAAACGTTTTAACATAAGTATGTACGTAAATTGAATAATTCATTTGCATGATGTTCAAAACTAATTTTATATTGGCATTACTTGTGGCTATCGCTTCTTTTTCTCAAGTACAAAAAGGCCCTCTGACTGCTGTAATTTTGTATTTTTATTTTATTGCTTCCACGATTCAAGATAAAAACTAAAAAAACCGGAGGCCAACTAACATTTACACTTACACGCACGACAGCAATACCCAGCGGACCAAAACGAGAATTGTTCTTTACAAAATAAGATTTTGACGGCTTCTGAACAATCATTCCTCACTAAAAAGTTGACAATTTTGCAAGTTATGATCTGTAGTTCTACTTTTGTACTCGAGTTTTAATTAGGTGTTTTGAAAGCGCTTTCTGATAACAAACATTAACGCTTATAAGATCATCATGTGCATGTCCGTTCGTAATGAAACTTGAAATTTAATATTTTGTACTACCGTTGACACTTTAAAATACTTCAATAGTAATTAAAGAGGGGGAAAGTTAATTAAGTACATGCTCCAACTATGTAAACGTCACATTATCCCCCAAGATCCCATTTCCTTCATGCGTGTTGATTTTTTGTACCATAATCTTATGATTTTAAGCACTAAAACAAAAGCATTCTTCGATTGCGGTAGGAAAAGACAGCCCTAACGAAGTGGGTGCCATGAGAGGGTGTTGTCGCTATCATGAGATTCTGTAATTTATTTGAATGCAGATCTTAACAAAGTCTCTTTATTGTGCATATCTTAGTATAATTGCATATTTTCTAACCTTGACCAGAACCTACTTAGTCTTTATGAACAATCGTTTGACTGTCAGTCAACAATGTCACTCAGTTTCAAGCTCATAAAATTTGTCGTCTGCAGAGAATTTCTTTCTAACCAACTTTACCTACTTATTTACAATGCCATGCTTTGTATCAATTTTAAATTTGTTTTCCTTTTCTGCCATTGTAGCAACGGTAAATTACATTTTTTAAATCGGTATTATTCTGCATGTCAATCATTTCCATTTGAAAGTCTTCGCGAACTGTATCCACATTTATATTAAATGGCGAGGAAAACATTTTCGATTCAAAGTCGATAAAATAAATTCAATTTTAGAAATGCTTTGCGGACCGCAGAAATATGTTCAACGGGCCGCGTGTTGCTCGACCCTGGTCTAGCACATGTATTAAAAAACGATTTGGCCTAGTGGATGAAATCGATAGATTCGTTGCTTATTTCGTGAATTAGGTAAAATTTTGCCGTCTACACGCAACACACAATTACACATATTCAGTGTCAGATGCATCCTATCCCATTTATATTTGAGTCTACTGTGCTATGCTAGCGAAAAAAATCACAAAACGACATGTGCGGTTTGTTAACTAATTGCATCTTAAAATTACATTCATAAATATGTACGGGCACGCTGCATTGTTGCTATATTCTTTGGAAAATATAAAAGCCGCAATCGACCAGGAAAACAACTATAAAACGGGAGAATAATAATGTACACACAGACATAGTCAATCATACACTTATACGTAGATGCATGCATATAATACAATTGATGACGTAAGCAGTCATATTGGATGACATGTTGCAAAAGTAGGCGCTGATAATTGTCCGTAATTAGTAGAAGGATAAATTAAATGCACGTGTGCAGTCGTAATTCAATAAACATTAAATGCAACTGTAAGTACATGTGACAATTCTTATCAATCCTTTTTTTTTTCGCAAATTAAAATGTTGTTTGAAATATGAAAACATATTTCTTTTTATCAATATCTACCAACTGGTTAGCCATCCCTTAAGCGATAATTTTAGATAGTTTCATGTAGGGTTGCCATCCGTCCGGGTTTCCCCGGATTTGTCCTAGTTTAAAGGGCATCCGGGGAGCGTCCGGCGGGGGCTTCATTTGTACTCCGGGTTTAAAAATTTAAAGTCCTAGGCCGCCCGCGAAGATATTTAAAATGTGGCTTTAAGGTGATACAAATGAGTATAGGTTTGGGTTATTTTACGTTTTAAAAAGTTGATAATAATGTAACTTACATTACAGTAAGTCTAAACTTTAAAAATGTTCAGTTTTGTTGCTTAAGATTTAAGAAGACTAAATTTAGTTCATATTCTGTTAAGAGATATTTTGTTATATAGGTAAATGGCTGCTAATAAAAATTTAAAGAAACTAATTATTATTCAGTTAAAAGAGTTACCTCAAAAATTGTAAGACTGAATACTGGAATGGTCTCAGTACTTTTAAGATTTTCGTTTAAAAATTTAATTAATTTTTTAGGTTTCATATTTTTTTAAGGTTTTGTTTTCATAACAAAGTATATTAATAATTTGTGTTTTATTTTAAGAACAAAAAAAAATCTAACTGATTATTAAAACAATTTGTAACAAACTGTAATAAGATTCTGTTTTGTTAGGTACATTTAAAATGATGATAAAAATCACTAAATCTAATTTTAAGGTCTGAGAATAAATAAAAAGGTGATTTATGACATTTTCAACTGATTTTATTACACTATGTTTAAAAAAACCTGTTGACATGTCCGGGTTCTGGACTCTAAAATCCGGGGTTTTCACGCGTCTTGTCCTGATTTTCAAATTTTAGAGATGGCAACCCTAGTTTCATGTCATAACTACTATTAACTTATATGTAGATGCCCGCCCGTTTTCATATTATTGTTACACGAAGTATAAATATTCTATTTGCTACCGTTTAGAGTAATCCTTCTGAAATCCGATTTGTACACCCTCTTGTTTTGCTTTGTCAGGGTTAATACGAAAAAGGTGTCTCCGTTTTCTGATTACATATACAGCATACATACATATTCCATTTCATTCTCAAACACTAATGAATTTACTTCTGTGACTGTATATTACATATACTTAGCACCCTAGGGTGCAGGTATACGTGCTATAAACGTGTGTGTGTTTGTACGATTATGCGTGGGTTTAGCCGACCAATGACGTCACTTCCGACCTACCCTAATAACCGACAGCACGTGTCTGCCGTTGTCGCGACTAAAAATAAATGCGTGGGCCCTTTGTGTCTTAGATTTATAATTTCGAAAAGTCTGGCCACCTTGAGACCCAATATGGTCCAAAATAAGGTGATTGAGACACATTGTCGCACACACGGGGAAATGGACCAAGGATTCTTAAATCTCCCTTGGATCAATTTCAATGAAATAGATTTTAGTAAAGTCTACATACCACAGATGCATGTTAATTATTCATAATTTAAGTTATTTTCTAATCAAATTTTTATATCTGTATCATCATTATTGACAAATTGCGAACGATTCAAGGACACACGGTGTATCGATAAAACGAATTTTCTACCATGTCACAAAGAAGAGAATTTATTTTAAGATATAACTACTTTACGGTAAGACGCCTCAACACCCTGAATTATCGTGATGTTGTATTCGACTTCTTGACTTGACTATCATTGATTTTATAATAATTGATTTCGCTATTTAAAGGGTTGTTAATGAACCTACTAACACAGTAGATAAGTAGATGTTAGCTTACAGTTTTAAATAAGCAATTTGGATGTACCAGTTTCGTATCAGTGCTCTAATTATGAATCTATGTATACTATGTAACAGCGGAACGCGTTCTGCCTTTCAAAAAGCAAATCCTCCTATAAGACAACAACTCAGCGCAGTTTCACACCCACGAAGAGCCATGCTCTAAACATATACTATTAATAATCCTTTTGGAATTTCCAAATGAATCGATAACGAGCGCGGAAATGATTTCCTTTTAATAAAAGCGACACGACCTTCTGCTATTCTTTGTTTTATATCTCTATTACTTGTCCATCCAGTTTTGCAAAAATATTAGGAAAGATACTTAAGCAAGTATGTAAAATTGTTTGACCGCTCCTGCGGTAGCACAAATTTAAATGTGATTTACAACAACGCACATTCGATGCCACGGATTTAATTTTCTTTAAGGAAATGCAGTGGAACATATAAAAAGCAATAGGAAATGGACTGGTTAAGCATCCCACGTCGCCCATAAAGATAATCATCGGTTTAGGGAAGCATAGGTTTTACAAAGAAATTGAAAATAAAATTAGCAGCTATTTCCATTCGAATGGGTCTAGTTTCAAAGATAAAAGATAAAATTTAATTCAATATTCCATATGCACATTAGGTAAATGTACAATGATGGTTCACGATCAGACTATTTACGTAAATGCTCCTGTTTTCACAATGGTTGAATCCGGCCACAACTGATTTCATATTCACGCAAGAAAACCAATTGAAAGTTGAAATTACTTTAACGGATTTGCAAGTATATTTAGTTATGGTGGAAAATACAATGTGAATATTCACTTGTTTTATTTTAATAGTTTTTAGGATTATGTAGGGTTTAGTACCCGAAGAATTCAACAGAATTCTACTACTGTGGCAATGCTGTGTGTCCGTCCATCTGTTAACTAGAGACTTCTAACATTTAAATGAAATGCGATACCGATTTGAAATTCACATCATCATAAGGTCGTAAGACCTAAGACTGGTTGGACACCACCTCCACTCTTTCCTAGACTAAAACGATCCACATCCTTGACTGTTTGGGAACAGCAATCTAATCTAGGTCTACCTCTATGCCCTCCTAACTTCCGTTTCTACCCCTAATTTGCCTCTGACTAGACCTTCATGTCTGAGAAGGTGTTCTACCAACCTATCTCGCTTATTTCTTATTGACTTCCATAGAATCCTCTGTTCTTCTATTTTTTCTAATACCTCTTCATTTCTAACCTTATCTAACCATTTTAAGTTTGCTTATATTTACTGCAAAAACAAGAAAAGAAATTTGTAAGAACAAGACGAAACAAGTTACTAACAAGAGCAAGATTTCTGTCAAGAAATTAGCAAGAAGCAAGAAATCCTGCTTTTTGGGTACAAGTCTATATTGTTCTTCTGATATTTAAAAGATACTAAAATACATAACCTGTGAGGTGTCAGGTACGTAAAAATTAAGTAAATCTATGTATGTATACATATTTAGATTTGACTCTCTATCAAAATCTTTCTTACATGAATTAGAAAATCAGGCTTGAACACATCCCAAGCTAGCAAGAACAAAAAATAGCATCCCTACCAACAAGAAAATCCAGCAAGAAATTGACAAGATAAAAAGCAAAACAATTTCTTATTTTGTTAAAGTGAACATGTAAGACATGAAATCACTAATTATAAATCTTTGGTCTAGAGACGAAAATTCTATTCACTGTTATGAAAGAGTAAAAAAAACTTATTTAAAAAAAGAAACATCTATGTATGAGCCTTTGATGAAAGGTTTTCCATACTACGGAAAATTCACTGCTCGAGTTCGGGTTTTTTGAGTTTATTGGAGTCCAATATGAAATTATCTAACGCAAATGTATCGTTTACGTGACAAAAACCTCACGATAAATGTCTTTGTGTGATCCCTATTTACATTATGTTACAGTATCGCCTTTAATTGAATTATAACACAATCAAGAAGCGTGTCTGAAACAGTTCAAAAAGTAATTAACCCAAACGAGGTACAATTAGGAATCCGATTTGTGACTCAATGTGTCGAAATGAATCATTTATTTCTATTGTTTTCGATTAACTTTTGATTGAAGGCAGATACCGTTGTAACAATCAAAATATTTATAAAAAGAATTCGTGAAACTAAAGAAGCAACAATTAATGGATATTTAATGACTTGATGGTATAATAAACGGTTAATGAAAAATTTTATTGAAAAATTAATAATCATTGACAAATACCTTCCAGTTTCTTTTTGGGTGAATTAATATATGTATTTTTTAATTTTTTTGGCATAGATAGAAATACTATATTATACTATTGTATTTAATATTAATATTATTATGCATTTTGTTTTCGAGAGAATTTAGCTTATTTAAGAGAATTTTTGCGGGAAAACTGTGAGAAAGAAAAGGCTGCAGACTTCTATTCAACACATTAAGGTTTCTAGGTTTTAATAGAATTTATAATTTTATTTAAAATAATCACTAATTTTTAGTGTCCGACCGAAAGTTCGGTACGGTTTTGGTTTCGGTCGAGTTTCGGTAAAAAAACGAGTTTCGGTTTAGTTTCGGTTTCGGCGGCAAACCGGCCGAAACTACGACCGAAACCGAAACTGCGTTCGGGAGTTCTCGCGCTCTGCTCGGTCATGTTCGGCGCGTTAAATTCCATCCAAGCGAAGTAGATTAGTAGACATAGACATAAAAAAGCATGAATAATCTTCAAAAGAAAAATGAGCCTAGTCTACTATACTTACTCAAATAAACATCTCACCTATTTTTAATATTTTTAAGGCGCAATTAAAGTATTTCCTTAAATGAGGGGTTGTTATGTTGATTTTGATTTAATTATCAATAAGTGAAAATGTCAAAGACTGCAGAGCTATGTAATTTAAAGATAAAAAAATAAAACTGACTGATTATAATAACGTTTTCTTTATTTTTCTCTCAAAACATGATCCTTATAAGGAAGTTTCGGTTTCGGTTTCGTCCTAAAAACCAGCTTCGGTCGGACACTACTAATTTTTAACGAATACTTCACTACTACACATTTAATGACCCATGGGCCTGGCCTAGGTTAGATTAGGTGTGGAGTGCAGTACATGAAGCATCTAGATTAAGTCATGAATAAGGTTCCTCTCACTGAGTTGAGTAAAGGGGCTTATGCTATGTTATGGTGAAGAAGATCGCCATAATTAAAATGTAAGTGTTATGTGCACTACTTGTCCACATTTGAACGGGTCCAACTAGTCGCTGAATATATTTAATCTTAAGCGATAAGGGTTAATGATACGTCCACGAGCAGACAAGATAGTTTAAGAACAATTTCCATTCCACAGTAGGTACCACTCATCGAAATCTCCAAAAAAAATATAAATGTTTATGCCAATAATGCAGACTTATATTCACGCGAAACAATTTTTAACCATTCATACATTTACTGTTCAAAAATAATACAATTCATTAACAACTGTTGCCTCTTGGGGATATAATTACGAGGGTACATATGTTACGAAATTATGGTCCCCGTGAGCAATTAAGCTCTATGTATGCAAGTACAACTGGCTTTGCCTTCTTATTCCTTTTTACTCATTTTCTTCGCAAAATTTCGATTCGAATGCCTATTTTTCAACTAAAGATGCAGCAAAAGAAGAAAAAGAAAAGAACAGAAAAAAGGGCACCACGGCCCGTTAAAGTCGAATATATTTTTCGATAATGCCGATCCTGAAATTATGGCATGGCAAGTATAATAATTGAAATAATAGTCAGCCGACATCCTGATAGCGACGCTATAATTTGGACGGAGGGGCCCAGCTATTAAATTTTTATTAATCTCTTTGTTGCGGTAGCAAAACATGCTACTGTGCTACTGCCCAAGACACATCGCGTGCAGTTTCTTTTCCAGCTCGAATAATTGTGACTGAATGCACACTCGTGTGCAAAAGTCAACGGTCAGAAATTCAATGAACTCAACAAAACAAAAATCCCATAATCAGGGCCATATTCTCCACAAAATGGATGAAGGTTCAGAATACTTTTTGACTTTCCGCCATGAAAACCGCTAATTTTTCAAAATTAGGAAGTTGTTGATTTCAATTGACTATCAAATCTCGACGTTTTGGAATCAAAAAACTACGCCGAATGCTGTAAATCCCCTCATCCCATCAAAATCAGTTGATCCGTTCAAGAATATTGTTGACGAAAAGTTTCGAAAAAGTTTTTCCTAGTGAAATCAAAATTTGGTACTCAGCTTTCTGTTTATTCTTTACAAATGTTAAAAAATGCTGTAGACCCTACCCCAAACAGTTGATTAATTTAAAAATTATTTCTTCCCAAAATATTGTAAAAAAGTAATTTGAAACAATTATCGGACTTTTAATCTCTAAGAGCATTATTTGTAACTGTGCGCTTTATTAATCTATTTTCTTTAAATATGTTTTAGTTATAACAATTGTACTTATTGTAAACAATTAGAAATCGCTGGTAAAACCTACTACGGAATAAATTCTAAGAAATTGAGCTACTTAGGTTTTTAAAACCACAACCAACGTTTCGCACTTAAATACGAGGCATCATTAAGGATAGGTTTCTAATTTAGAGATGGTGCCTCGTGTCTGAGAAAGAAATGTCGATTTATGGTTTCATAAAAATAAAAAACCTTTTGTAGCCTAATTTTTTACAATTATACAAATGTTTTGGGAAAGTAATGGCAACTACAAATTACTAAATTCAAAACAGAATTTCTGTGAAGAATAATTTTACTTTTATTGAACAACAGAGTGGATATAGTAAAAATAATAGTTTTTAAAAATAAATTAATGACCACCTATATAGGCGCCTGCCATTAGCGAATTCTGTTTCTAAAACATTTTGATAGAATTTTTTTATTGTAGTCAATCAAATTTATTGATTATTAATCTACAATGCACTAACAATACTGATACTGACAAAATACGTTAATTACGCCTGTTAAGTACGAGTCATTAAAAATCAATTTTTGTAAATATCAGAATTATTTGTTTCTTCTGCAATCTATAATTTTGTTGAATGTTTAATGGTATAATGGTAATGACGCTTGCTATTCCTTCTTGACAAAATTAAGTGTATTTGTAAAGAGTTAATAAAACAATTTCAAATATTGGTTGACAGAAAGACAATGAACTTTGATCAATTAATTATTATCTATTTTACTAACCATTCTAATTAATTATCAACTGAATTGTAAGCATACCTAAAAAAGTTTTTCTAAAATTATTAATGGGTAGAATTTGTAATACGTTTTCCTACTTTTACATGTTTTTTACCCAAATAGGACGGATACCAAGAAAAGGGTAATAATCTTTTTAACGTACTGTACACCCTCGCAAAAAATTAATGGCTGCTACCTTTTAGATAACCCTCATTATCTGGTTTTATGAGAAATAAACCTGCCAAAATAAATCTGATTCGACGGCAGCTGTTGATTAGTAAGATTGTTAATTGTCATCTTCATTCAAACTTATTTCGGACGTGAAACTCACATACATAGATACCACATTTCCTTGATTAACATTGATGAAAATATTTCTTTAATGAGAATAACCATTTATTACGTATAGAATATTCGAAACGTATCATGATTTGGAGTGGTCTATAGATCTATTCTCTGTAATCTATATCAATCAGTAGATCGCGAACGACCTGGCAATCGTGACGATTACGGCAGTTACAGTAAATCCTTACCAAGATTTGGCAAAAGTTTAGTTATTGGATCTCAGAGTCTGGGCAGAATTAAACAGTAGATCTCAGATTTGATTAACTTGGTCAACCCGGGTCTAAATATTGCGTTGTAGTGAATGAGTTTGACCAAAACCTTTCAGCAAACCCCAAAATAGATTCTAAGATTACATTTCAAATTACGGTAACATTAACTTAACATAACCTAATTATCTATTAAAAAATTGTTATTACTAGTATTCATTATCATCATAAGGTCGTCAGTCCTAAGACTGGTTGGACACGCACCTCCACTCTTTCCTATAGTGAGCTAATCTTTGCATTTCCCTAAAACTAGAACATCTTTAACTATTTGCGAATAGTAATCTAATCTAGATCTACCTCTACCCCTTCCGTTTCTGCCTCTTATATGTCTCTGACTATACCTTCATGCCTCAGAAGGCGTCCTACCAACATTTCTCGTCTATTTTTTATAAACTTCCATAGAGTCCCCTTTTCCTATTCTTTCTAATATTTCTATTATTAGTAAAATTCTAATATGTACCTATATCTATAACAGACCCTTTGTCTGGGCTTACATATCAGCCTATTACTATTATAAGTGACATACATATATCTATTCAAACTGTACCGCTAAATCTGATTCAAGTCTCGACGATGAGAAAAAATAAGTAAAAAAGAGACCTATTCATTCAGCTCGAGCATTCGAAAATCAAATAATGTCCAGTTAAGGAGAAATTTACTTCACGTTTATTTGAGTAACCAATTTTAACTGTTTTCATAAAGAATACTCGGTCTCGGAAAGGGTACGAAGGATTAAATTACCATTGGTAGGTGCCTTTAACGAGTCCGGGAAGAGAATTGCACTAGCACTCAAGTTTTAATAAAAATACTTAATAGAAAATTTAAGAGAATATAAATTAATTAAGAATAAAAAACGGTGTTTGTACTTATGGCGTAACTAAAAAATAATATTACTGTACTTTCCGCGTGCGAACTTGCCCCAATCAGCCAATAGCGACGATTACCGAGACCAAAGCCACCTGTTCTAAACCCGAGATTGAACTTAGGTGCTCTCTGGTTTTCGTAAGGGGCTGTGCATCATAAAGTCATTTACCCCCCATATACACAGTCTACCATCAGTTTATCCTTGGACGCGCTCCCCTACCGAACAACGAGGTGTTCATAAGGTTGTTGAAACAGTAAATACTTAGGGACTAGCCTTTCTTCATTCTTCAAACTGTTCATCAGAGAAAATACGCCATTTTCAGTACTTGCAGAGATAGATCCATTTCCATACCGTCCTCTTCGATACCCCAAAAATCTTCACATTGTTCAGGTATCAACCCCGCATTTGGTTCGGAGTGGGGTTTCTTTTTTGATCAACAATTTTTGATAGAAAAATATTCTAGATGAATATTTTACTGCACTTTGATTATGCCTTTTAGTAGCATTTTTTCAATTACAACTTACTTGCGACATATATACTAATACAAATCTTACTTTTAATTCATCTTATAACAACTCACTAATACCTACTCCTTTCCTAATCTTCTAGGAAAGTTAATGAGTTTGAACAAAAAAAAAGACATCAATTTTGAACTTTTTCGGGTGTAAAAAAGGGCATCTTTGAATCTATTAATCTTCATTAAATAGTTTTTTAAAATGTTTCACCAAACGATTACAGCGTAACCATAACTGTAATTAGGCATTATCATTATCATTTAAATATGTTCAATGATTTACTAAATTTTCTCTTTCACATCCAACATAATCCAGCATTATTAGACAACTTATATCAAAATCAAAACAATTATTTTTATACTGTTTAGTGCAACATTTTCATTCTGGTATTCATTAGGATCTGTCAGATTAACGTATCACATCTGGTGGTTCAAAATGTGAACTATTGCATGTAAGTAATGTATTTATATGTAGACAAGTTAATTTGGTTATAGTTATTTAATGAAAAATGTAACAATGGAGGTAGATAAACGTCCGCGGTGCATTAAATCAAAATGCAGACTGCTTTACATTGTCCCAGGTTGTAAAAGTCATTCACATAGATATCTGTGCTAGTTTTCATCACTTTCCAAGAGCACCTGCTAACCGCTTTGTTAATTTTCCCAATTAGTTTAGAATTCTTCAGTCACGCAACCTGAATCTAATATGAAACGCTAAATAATATTTTTGAAAATATCATAATTTTGCATAAAATGCACTGTTACTATTATGTTTGCACCTCTTACTTGCTCCTTTCACCCCCTGCCTGTTTTTAGACAAAATCGTCCATAAAATACGTCACTCAGAATTTTACCGTTTTGGACACCTCCCTGCCCTTTCGCCCGCCAAGTCAAATTTCAGTGACCCCCCCCCATCTAACAAATATTACGTGACAGAAACTAGTCCCCCACCACAAACGTTTTTCTTATGATTAAAAATAGCAATGAGAATTACCGCGTACGTTCTCTTTCCCCTATTCCTATTTCGACACGCTAAGCACTAACCCCCCTCCCTTATTTATGAGCTTACGATATTTTAACGACCACCGCGAACATATCGTTGTAATTTTATTTAGTACCTCCATGATATGAAACCTGCTCTCCACTTTTTAAAAATGGATTTATACCAATATTTTTTTGGTAATAAACGACACTGCATATTTGCTTCCGCCATGTTTTTTAAGCTCCCCCCATCTGACAGTTCTCAACAGAACTATTTTACATAAAAACCAATTTTATTCAATTTTACAAGGTCATCGTCATCGGTGTTTAATAGACCGATAAATACGACTTAGTTAAACATCGGATTTTTGGATCGTTATGCCAGTGCATTTGGTGCTGGACCGTAAAATATACATGCAAACACGTTTTTCGATCCGTCGTCGTCGTCAAATCGAAGAAAGAAGAATATCTTCTGTCGCCAGCTTTTATTAACTTAGGACAAGTGTATGGAAACCTCTCCAAACTAATTTAACTCTTCTTAGTTGGGTGTTGGCCGGTCACAGAAGGCACCGAAACCTGACATCGCACACACGTGAATAAATATTAAATATTTGCGATGAAAAGACGTAGATGATTCGACCGGGACCACCCTGATAGCCGTCATAAATTAATAAAACACTATTAACGCACAAAAAAAAAGGCCATGCACCAATACCTTCCCGATATGCTAATGAAAAAGATATTAATTCAACACTAAACACTTAATCTTAAACAACAAACATGTGAAAAATTATGTGTGTGTAATTGCATTAATGATACATCCGTTGGTTAAATAACAGCAACGTTAAATTTAGCTACCGTAATAATAATAATGAGATGTTGGGAATTAAATAAAATGGAAGCGGTATTGACAAAGGCGTATGGCATGCAAATAAAACAAAAATATTAGTATGCTAGGAAAGAAAAAGTAGGGAAAGAGTGAATGTATATATAAAAATAGGAAACGAAAAAGAAGTACCTGATTTTCGGTATCAGGAAGTCAGATAACTCAGGACGGAAGGAGCAGTAGAGATATAAAACAAAGGAACGGCTAATGTCGAAAATAATTGTGAAGTGTATGTCTGGAGCAGGGCTCTCTACGGGTACGTAACGTGGACGGTTGGCGTGGCGAAAAAGAAAAGGTTAGAAGCGTTCGAAATGTGGTGTCACAGGCAAATGATGAGGATACCGTGGATAGAGAAGGTTAGGGATGAAGAGGTATTAGAATGAATTGCTGAACAGAGGACTCTATAGAAGTCAATAAGAAAGAGGAGTAGAGGTATACCTAGATTAGATTACTGTTCGCAAATAGTTAATGATGTGGGTTATTCTAGTTTTGGAAAAACGTGAAGATTAGCTCAGGATCGGAAAGAGTAGAGGTGCGAACAACAACAGTATATACAGAAGCGATGACTGAAACAAAATTTAAAAAGTTTCACGGTAAAACAGAAATTTTCTTCTCGAATTTTTTCTAACTCGGACATTGCTGGTTGTATTTATGAGGTACGAATAAGGAAAGTTTGACTGCTTTATGTATTATCAAAGGATTCAAGGTGTTTGAATTAAGTGAGATTGTAATACTTCTGCTTTTCATTTCTACGGAGATCAAAGCGTCTTATTATCGGACTTAAAATCTACAACGGTGAGTCCACCTTCAGCCCTCACAAAACTGTATTGATACATCCCTTTCCTCGATTACTTCATTTCACGACTTTGTTGACGCATCAGTTATTTATTGACAATTTTGATTAATAATTAAAAAATTGTTTATTAAAAATAATAATGGCAAAGCAGACAAGAAAAATATTTAAGGTGTTTAATAGATCAAATTGAAACTTGTATATTAAAACGTATATTGGCCAAACAGGACGTAGTTTTCGAAAACGTTCTGGTGAACATTAAAATCTTGCAAAAGGGTGGATTCTAATCAACAAAGATCAAACTTAACGAAAAGTTTTAGACCCTCTTCAAGAAATTAATAAATGTGAAAAACAAAACTCTCAAGCGACCAATTAGATCTAAATTATAATAAGTAATAACCTAATTGACTACGATTGAAAGAAAGCAAGAAACGTCGCCGGATCAGATCGAGTGGCTTAAAGTTTTGCCGACCAGCTTACGGTTATCGAGTTTAATTTTGCATATCTTAAAGGCTTTGCCATAATTTATGACACGCAACATTGTTTCGCGGGTGCACACACACACACATACATACAAACACACGCATACACATATAGCCGAAGGGAATCGCCACAAAATACACACATACACACACCCAAATAAGAAACCGACGGGACGCCAACTACGCGACTTTATTATTGAGGAATTCGCTCTCGTATTACTTGTACGTTTCGTCGTTTGTTTACACTCATACGTCGCATGTGCTTCGGTAAATAACGCGATTTAGTAGTTGTAAATTTCAAGTACGGACCTGTACGCGTCACCGCTACCGGACATGTTTACAAAATGCACTGCAACTTCTTAATACAAGGTACACACTATGTACGTATGTGGCTCGGTATCGAGGACATTTTATTTCTTTATTGTTTCACGTTTCGCAGCGAGCCGTGGAAAGAGGACAATTCCGAACACACCTGTTTTAATAATAATAATAATCATAATGAGTGATTCTCGCACGGAGGTGAAGGGTCAAACACACTATTAACTCGATAGGCGAAGAAAATGTTACTCAACCACACACTGATGGCTGTTGACTGCATTTGCAACAAAATAAGAACGAACAGTAACGCAAACGTTAATAAATAGGATTAATTTTTATATATAGGTACGTCTGTGGCAGGGGCGCAACAACGTTACAGTTTGACTGGGTGCTCCCATCATAATTATATACTACGGGGGTGTATAAACTGAAAAGATCGAGTTCGGCTTCTCATTTACGAGCTTCAACTATTTTAACCGAACCTATCAAGTTGAGTTATTATCTGAATCGACTAGAATTGACTGCGTGTCCAACCCAATCGAGTGGGTGCTCAGGCACCTGTGCATCCCCCTTGTTGCGCCCCTGGTCTTTGCTAATAAAGTTTGCAAAAGGTTCTCAAAGGCAGTAAGACTAACATCCTCGCTAGAGCGATGCAAAGAGTGTACCGGCGTGGCCAGTTTTTCTTAGGACCAAATTTCCTTTTTCCTTACAGGCAATACTTGATTACAGCCGAAATTAGCCACAGCGACCAAATCCTACCAAACACATCATACAAGTAAATGAATAATCAAATAACGGATTGTTAACCACTGAAAATTATAAATTTAAATAAAAGTTGAAATCATTCTGATCGGAAATATTTTAGGACTCTCAGTAAAGAATATCACAGGATTTCATATTAAAACTTGAACCATTTGGTCTATAGCAAAACAACTGTAGAGGTAAATTTGAGGTGCTTGACAGTCTAGGTTTACTTTTGACGATCCAACTTTTTGATGTAGGCACAGCTAAGCCAAGAAATTCATCGAATATAGAACTTAGACGTTCTTTTATCACTATTTTATCTTTTTTTGTCATCATCATAAGACTTGGTTGAACACGCACCCCCACTCTTTCGTATCGTCAGCTAAACTTCGCATGCATGAGAAGGTGTCCTACCAACCTATCTCGTCTATTTCTTATTGATTTCCATAGAGTCCTCTGTTCTCCTATTCTTTGTAATACCTCTCTTCTTTTCTAACCTCCTCTGTCCACGATATCTCCTCGTCATTCGCCGGTAACACCACATTTCGAACGCTTCTAACCTTTTTTTCCCCCGCGCCCACCGTTCATGTTTCGCACCCGTATAGTGCCGTGCTCCAAACATACACCTTTAACAACCTTTTTCGAATTTCTAAATTAACTGTTCGCGAGCATAGTAGTGATTTCGTTTTATTGTTTATATCCGTACTACTCCTTCCTTCTTGACTTATCTGACTTCCTAAATACCGAAAATCAGTCACTTCTTCTAATTTTTCAATCACACTTACCTAAAAATATTACCTGATTCTCTGAAAACATTTCGAAATCAAATTCTCAAAATCTTTTAGAAAACCGTAATACCCATCAAAAGCATTGAAATATGCACTATAATATCCCTAGTATGCCCGGGTCCCTATTCGCCACTAGTGTGTACATGTATAGTACATCTAGAGAACAAGTAGAAGAACTTTGTTCTTGTTAGGAGCTTTTTAATCAAAAACGTATCGAAAATTATTAATGGTTCCAGATTACTACAGTTACTTACAGGAACAATAAACTAAAATGATGTATGAAAAACTAGAATAATTACATAAAAAGGAAAATCAAAGAAACCATCACTCATTCCGAAGTACATATTTTTAAAAAATATGATCTAGAAGAAGGCATTCTTTATTTTAAGCGTCATGACAAACGTAATTAATGATGTGCGATGCTAACTGATGAGAATAAACACAAATTTAACACCGGAAACGACCAAGAATTCGTTTAATTTACAAACTTTTAATTACCTCTGACAACGTTAGTTTATGGTTATTACGGGAACGAATTAATTAAAGTCGGGATTTGTGTCTCTCTCTCTCTCTCTATCTATCTTCCCCTCTACAGTACACGCTGTTGTTATCCCAGCAGCTTTGCATGCGCTTTTGATAGACAAGACCATTCGGTGTCTTATTAATAAAACCGAAAATAACGCACGTGCCCGAACTCGTCTGCCTCACTCACGACTCTGGCAGTTTTTATAAAGTCTATTAATCAAAATTAAACCCACGCGGGCATTGTGCTCGACGACAACAACTCCACACAAAGGTTTTTCGCGATTCAAGTTCTTCAAGACACCCGGCAGACAACAAAAACGAGAACTTATTAAGATGCGTCCGAAAATAAAATAAACTTGGGGGAGGACGGGTCACGTTGCTCCTCATTAATTAAAAACATGTTTATTACGAACATCAGCAAACACCTACCGATTTGATATCAAACCAAAAATAAAATCCAATAAAATTGCATAAAACACCGGTCTTTGGATCGCAAGAGCTATGGTGTTAAGTAATGAATACATATCGTGTAACAAATGCCAACAAAATAGGGGATCGGATAGAAATCACGGTGTGGGCATTTTCGATGTAGTTTCTAACATTGTGTCCAAATCTAGGTTCAAAAATTGCATCAGAATTTCTAGATATTCGAACCACAAAACCCAAAACGTATAATTTTTAACTTTAATGGAAAAGGTAATCCATATTGTAATGTTCGTGGGTTTAACAAAATTTAACTTCTATAATGAAGACTGTTTATTTACACTAATTATTAATGAACTTAAAAACACTATTAAATTATTACTAAACTTAGGTAATTATTCTATTTGTTTACTGTTGAGATATCACTATTCACTGCGCTATTTATTTCATTTCTATCACTGTCAATTTATTTCTCGATTCACTTCTGCAACGGTCAATTTATTTCTCCTCTGCTCCCGGCGATCGTCTCTTTCTTTAAATACTCCCCTGCTTCCTTTCGGGAACCTTCTCGAGCCGTCCGGAAAAGTTTCTTTTTCTTTGAACTACTTAATTTCTTTCTCGGAACGCAAGTACAACACACACGATTACAAATACGGCGTACACGAAGAAAGGCGCCCGCGGCTAGTCGGCGAATCGATAAGCCGCTCACACACACGTATGCCCGATCGCACAAAAACACGTTCGTACTCGCTAAAATATATTACATGACGCTGTTTTTATCACTTTTTGGACATTCGTACCCCCTTTCCACAACACGTCATTTGAACATTTTTCCTACTGGTCAATTCTATATAATATACATCAAGACATTGAAATATTTTCAATATCCGAACGTTGCCAATTTTGCTTGTTTTCTTTAGTTGTATCTATAATTTTTTAAAAAAGTATTTTCAAAAAAATTCTATGACTAGGAGATATACTATATATCACCCCGACTTATTAACACCACGAAGAAATCCAGAACCACGTGTTCAATAGCTTTAAAATGTATAAGTATTGTTTACATAACAGGCCGCATAAAAATTGAAAGACATTTCGGACAGTAATAGCAATTACATTTTCATCTTCTGCTTTTTCTAAACACGCATACTAAAATCAAATAAGTTACAATCTGAAGCCGGTCCTGGGCGTGAATTGGCAACATAGGTCTATACATATGCACCGAGTTGAGATAAGGACTCAGAAGGTAGCTACATATTCCAGAAACACCCTATATAACTTTTTGTTTTAAAAAATGAATGTGTTTAGATTTAAAATAACTTAAATGCAAATATGATTAAATAAATGTAACATGAAGGTGATATGTTATTCGACTATTTTATACAGATGGCTCTTTTTCAACGCGATACAAAAAATAATCAAAAAAGGCAGTACACACAGACATGCGGTCTGCTATTTTCTCTCATTGTCAATGGCTATTGCCAGCTAATCTTTTGCAAACTTGTTTGTTAATGTCAAGTTCGTTAACGGGAAAAAAGTCAAGGTCACGTCGTATGCTATTTTGAAACGTTACTACGACTATTCCCAACAAAAAAAAGCTCCGACGTTTTAAGACATCACTTTCTCCTTAACATGTCTGCTTTCATGGCGATACGTACATCAACAAACACGTAAGTGAATGTGCAGTACATTTCACAAATGTCAACGTTCTTAAAATAACAGATTAATTTCAGTATTAAGGATGATAGGCATAATAACAAGCACTCTGCTCTCGCAACTTAATTATTTGTTGATAAAAAAATATGTAGGAACAGCAAAATAGGGAGAGCATCATCAGACAGTGAACCACAAGGGGGCACGATAATAGAAGATAAAAACTGTATCTAAAATAAAAGTTTCAATCGTTTTATATGGGACCGAGTTATTTCATTTATACCATGAGAGAGCAAAATGGAAATAAAATTAATCGTTTACTAGAAGAAAAATATCAAAATTAAAACGTTAACTTTTTGGAATTTGGAAATTTAAAACCGAAATTTGGGCTTTCCATAAATAGAATAATTCCCATAACACAGATAATAGTTTCTTATGGTAGACATATAAATTACTTTTTAAATGTAAAAATGTTTATAAAACATGATGAAGATTTGTATAAATAAATTATTAAATAAAAAATTGTCTACATAAGTTAAAAAAGGTAGCGTCAACAGTTTAAAAATTGTGCAATAAAATAGGTACAGATTCACAAGACCAACGTTTTCTGAAAAACCTTTGACCGAATTTCAATGATTATATTCAACTTTTTTGACAGCACCATGGAGTTTCACAACTTAAAAATCATAATTACTTTGTCACGACTAAGCCCATCAAAATCTCATAATCCTAAACTCTGAATCATCCGACAATCCTACGCTTTAGAATTGATAAACAGATTCAAGCTCTTCAAGCAAATGGAATTTATTTTGAAAATACACGAGGACTTGAAACAATAGATGGACTCAAAATCTACATATGATTGAAAAATTGATGTTAACTTTTTAATAAATAATTTTATTGACAAACACATTATCATCATCATAACGTGGTTTGTCCTAAGACTGGTTGGACACACACTTCGTATTTCACTAAAACTAGACATCCCACATCCTTAAGTAACTATTTGTAAACAGTAAACTAATCTAGGTGTAGAAGGTGTCCTACCAACCTATCTCGCCTACTTCTTGTTGACAGGCATAGTGTCCTTTGTTCTCCTACTCTTTCTAATACCTCCTCATTTCTAACCTTCTCTATCTACGGTATTCTTATCATTCGCCGGCAACACGACATTTCGATCGCTTCTAACCTTTTTGCCTTCACGTCGCGCTCCGCGAGCATGCAAGTGACTTCTTTAAACACAACGAAAAAGAAATGAAACGCTAATGAATTTAAACAATTAGAAAGAATAGGAGCTAATAAGGAAAAGGAGAGAGACAGGATTAAATTCGATGATCTTGAATAATTACACAATAATTATTTTGTCAATTGAGCCAGTAGGTAAATAATTTTCCGGTAAATTTATACAAGGAACTTTCGCACTCCACGATCGCATTTCTCATGATAGATAATAAGCATGAGAACTTTCATCTCACGCGGCCTGTCAGCATGCAGTCTAAAGGCCTATCAATATCTGTCTCGTGTCCCCCACAAAATAGAGCTCGTCATTATGCTGTACACCCAATACATCTAAATAATCAGCCATGTTGATCGCGAGCACTCATTACACGCTTAAATTTTTTTCTTTTTATCTCCGTCTTCGTTCCCCGCACACAAAAGTAATTTAAAACCTCTTCCACCGGACACAACGAACATTAATTTGTCGAAAGCTATTTGAACTAGATCAAAACCAGAAGATAATCGTGGTAATTTAACGATAGAAATATTGAGTCATTTATTACCCCAAAACAACTTCGTTGTTTACATGCATACATTAGCATTACGCCTAAGGTTTTATTCGTATAAATTATTTATTGATTGTGCCTTGGTATTGTGGAAAAAACCTTTACATGCTGGGTAACAATTTAAATTATACATAACAAGAATTGTTAATTAACTAAGGGGTGAAAATGTCTAAATTGGAATTGTAAATAATTAGATTTAGTTATTTTATGCTCATTTGTTCACAAAATATATTTTGTAGTTTTAATGTTACCAATATCCTAACTAATAGTATAAATGCAGATGTGAGTTTGTTTGCTACAATTTCACGCCTTAACTAATACTTAACCGATCAGGGAATTTTGTATACAAATTGTCAGAGGTACAGAAAAAGACATAGGGTAGGACCTTTTATCCAGAAAAAAATACTGTTCCCAAGGGATAGAAAAATTAGTCTTATGTGATCATCGATGATCTTTTTACGACATCAACGCGATCGAAACCGCGGGTAAAACCTAAAATAAAATTTATGTGATACCTACAAAACAGTACTGTATGAAAATAAATAAACCTTAAACTACCCTTTCACTCCTTTGTAGATTGAACTTAACGCAGCAGGCTCTGTTGCCAACTTTTAAAGGAGATTTATCCAAATGGCTTCGTTTGTATTGTCATTTCATGATCCTTTCGAAGTAATATTACCTTAGAAATACCAAAGTAATCTTTCATCTGACAACGTTATGGCGTTCGGATTCATTTATAACCCTATATTTACTACAAACTGTTGTCAGTATAAAGGGCCACTAGTTTAATGATCTGTACCTCCATACCAATACATGTAGTATAACTTAGACGCTTCGTAGTGATAACAGTCTGATACTATTTATTTGTCTGTCTGTTATTTCGTGATTTTACTATATTTAATTATAAAATTACGAAATCTCCTCGAAATTCTAGACAAATCTCGCTATTTTTAACGACAAGTTCACTGTCTGTGACTATACGTATATTACTGGTATTTAAAAGATTTTTCCAATTTTTAGGATTTCAATATGAAAACCTCTAAAACTAAGTACGTTTTCCGGTAGTCTATACCGTCAACTCTTACAATCAGTTAAATGCGAAATTTCAGACATCTACGGATTCCTAATACATTTTTTCAATAATTCAAGTTGAGTATTTCGAAAGTTTTAGTTTTCATTTAAAGGCTTAATTATTATCTACAGTGGAATTCGCTTATAATGACTCCGCCTATATTGACCAACCGCTTAATATGAAGTAATTGCAGTGTTAAGTTTGGTTTTCGTATTAAATTCTCTATAGGAAAGATTGGATATAATGACTCCGTTTAAAGTGACATATCGTTTATTATGACTGATTCTCAAGAAATCATATCTGGCTATAGTGACCCAAATGATTAATAATAACATTTTCGCTCATTTTTCTGACCCTTCTTATGTATATTGATATTACAATTCATCGTTCTTTTTCTTTTTCTGTTAATAAATATATACAATTTGTAGTTTTTCTCTCTATAAAACTAAATAACTAACCAAAATAGAAAGTTGTTTATTTTCTAACGATAAGACTATGCTTTGTTTGACGCCCGCTTAGTATGACGTGTTTGTCATATCCCTTCGATGTCATTACAAGCGGATTCTACTGTACGTATAAGTACTATACACTATGTTAATACTATGTAATTCGGATTAAGAATTCTAGGCGTAGCGTTAGTGAGCTAGTATCCTGTAGATACAACGCTCAGAATGCAATTGGCAATCCAAAAAATTTCATTTAAAACATAGCTTAACCATCAATTTTAACCATTTGTAAAGTTTTCTTTTTTTGTCCTGTCTTGTGTCCTTTCGAAACGTGTCAGGTACAGAAGCAGCGTCTGATATTAAATGAAAACGGTCTCGCACAATGTAATGTTTGCACTGCTGTCCTATATGTTTATCCAGCGTACAAGTGTCGTTGAGGTATGCTTTCATTTCGACCGACATAGCATAAGACGACGCACACCGACGCTGTCTAGCCGGGCGTCGTCGTCGGCAGCGTCGTCGTCAGCGGCAATCGCGTCGCGTCGCCTCTATCGTCCTGTCTATTCATCCTTTTCAGTTCCGTGACCGAGTTTAGAAAGACCGGCACCGCCCCGCTTTCTACCTTCGATTTATATATTGACATACCCAACAGTTCGCTGATGTAATATTTTCTTACCACGTCAAGTATCACTTTCACACCATAAAAGACGTAGGTCATCCTCGGTAAAAACATACCTTTAATGTAGGACAAAAATCTTGATGGGATGTCATTTTTGAAGAGGGCTTATCAAGAAATTGTTTTAATAATCAGTTAGATTTCTTTTACGTGTGTGGCGGGCGGCCCAAGACTTTAAATTTTTTAACCAGGACTGCAAATGAAGACCCCCCCGGACGCTCCCCGGATGCCCTCTAAACTAGGACAAATCCGGGGAAACCCGGACGGATGGCAACCCTAGACTTAGCTGAGTTTCTTTTGGTACAAAACCCTAAAAAGCGAAAACTTATTAGGGGTAACTGTTGTACCTGCCTGTTCTAAAATCACCCCACTTTTCCTCTGGATCTAGTAAGTTTTTAAAGTAAAAGTTTGAATCCTAATCCTTTCGTCGATCAATCAGAGTTTGATCGAAACAAATGTGTAATAAATATCACAAAAGTTTAATTTGTGACCTTAAACGTTAACAATTATATTTGAAAACATAATTATAACATTCTCGGTAGATACTGAAAAGCGACCGACATGAGATTAAAGAGGAGGCTACTTCTTCGTGTCCTTGAAATTTACGACTTGAATGCATTTTGTGAAAGTCTGAACAACGGCAACAACAAGAACGGTTTTATGATCGTCTGTCGGTTCTCTTGTTTGAGTCCCATCCTCTCATCGAATAATGATAATAATAATAAATAATATTCTTCACGCTGCAGCACATCTATTACGACTAGGACCAGATGACAGTTTATTGCAGCAAATTTCATTTATTATGGACCAAGGTTGAAATCATTTTATTCCGTATCGTATACTATACACGAATACATATGGTCATAAACTGGAATTCAAGGAATCGAAAATTGATTTGTTCACAAAATCCTTTATTGTTATTATTATTAGTCGATAATTTATTGAGACTACTTACGGCGTGCTGATAAGAACTGACCCCGAAATCACGATCCACGTCTGTTAATTTCTATAAATTATTGACTAAGAACTAAATGTTCCTTATAACGTTTTAAGAATTTTAGGAATAGGATTAAATATTTGGCATATAATGACAATTCTTTACCATGTCGTAATTGTATTAGACATTTAATTTTTCTATACTTATATAAAGAATAAGTTTATAATACTATCGGTGAACGTAGAATAGCTCTGGTTAATTTGGGTAAACGCTCATAATAATCCGCTTCTTACATTTACTCGGTACCTTGGACTTTGCAACAGTTCTTTATCTTAGGGTTTGTTGTTCATTAATAGTGTCGATGTGACCATACAGTATCTCCTCAAAATCGTAGAGCATCAGTTATTATTAAAGAAAATATTACGGGTTTTCTATTGTAGATTGTAGGGTGGGAAGTTTCTAAAACAAAGCTGTTGCACTAAGGATTGTGTACAAACCGATGCGTAATAGTGATAAAGCGTTGTTATTTAAAGGCAAAAATTGCAGTGATGATAAGATTATAGAAGACAAAATAATCATCCTTGAAGAGACGAAATCGGTGTACCTATCTCCTCTAATAATACGATATTCTGGCATTAGCTGACTGTTAAAACGTCTAAGTTAAAGAAAAAACGGCTCCTCGAGCCTACTTTCGAAATTTATAGATTATACTCATACATTCTGACAGACAAGATACTGCCATATCTACTGATTTTTGAATAGATTTATCTACTGCTTTCAACTGTGACTACTGATCACCAGAGTATAACTAGAACTTTCCGAAGAACTACACCATCGTTACCAAACAATGGATGAGATTGTCATAACATTTGGTATTGTGCAGTCTAAAACTGGAAAGGACATTTTTTGGAAATCTTACTACTGCGGAACTACTTCAAAGCAGCCAGCATTTGTTCCCAAGGGATTCGTTATATGGGGCTATTGGTAATCTGTTCCGAGTCTAGTGTCTACGATTTTGTTTTAACTACTTATGTGCGTTTTGGTGGCTTCATGTGAAAGAAAAATTAAAGTTAATGAAAACATGTAGAAGATCCACAATAAGCCAAACGCCATTAACCAATCTTTCCATTTTATCCTTTAAAAGGGAAAGAAAGTGAACTATTTTACCTAATGTGTTCATCGTCATAAGGACGTCAGTCCTAAGACAGGTTGGACACGCATTTCCACTCTTTCCCATCCTAAGCTTATCTTCGCATTTTCCTAAAACTAGAACATCCTACATCCTTAACTATATTTGCTAACAGTAATCGAATCTAAGTCTACCTTTACCCCTCCTAACCCCCGTTTCTGCCTCTAATATGCCACTGACTAGACCTTCATGCCTGAGAAGGTGTCCTACTAACCTATCTCGTCTATTTCTTATAGACTTCCATAGAGTCCTCTATTCTCCTATTCTTTCTAATACCTCTTCATTTCTAACCTTCTCTATCCACGGTATCCTCATTATTCGACTATAACACTACATTTCGAACGCTTCTAACATTTTCTTTACTCCAAACATACACCTTTAACAATCATTTTCGAATTTCTAAATTAACCGTTCGCGACCATAGAAGTGACTTCCTTTTATTGAAGGCGACACGACCCTTCGCTATGCTTTATATCCTAATGTGTTATGTCTTGTTTTATTTTATCTATTAGTATTGAAAATAATAGGTAGGTAGATACCACAAAGCCTTGTAGGTAGTTTCGAAATGATTTTACAAATCCAGTAAGTCAACGGTCTCCTAATAAATAAACAATATATTTCGCCTGTCAAAGCAACTGGTACATTAGCGTAAAATAACTTCCTACATCGAAACAATTAATCTTAAAAGAGAGGGGAATTCGTGCGGGTCCCTACTCTTATACAAGAAAACATTTAATTAAATTCGACTCGAGATCGTCGAATAAGTTACCTCCTTCGGCGTATATTTATTTATAAGGTGAAAAACGCGACCTGGCTGTGTGTAATGCGTCGTTGGACGCGCGACCCGTGCGGGGGGTTCGACTTGACAAAATTTATAACCAAAATAGGACCTGTTGCCGATATACAAAGGTACCACTACGTATGTAACCCCCATACAAAACAGAAACAAATATTATACCAGATATTAAAAGCCAGCCAAGTTCTTTGTCATAGTGCGCACGGGTACCTGGAGTCACTATTAGTCGAATTGATTTATCACAAAGAGCAGCGGGATTCCTATTAAAATACACTCTGATACAAACGATTAGAAACAGTATATCTTTCACATTGCTATATTATCAAACGAATGTGACCGTCTTCAGATAGGGGAAAGGTGTACAGTATTGGAAAACACTAATAAAAGTGAAGAATCAGCTTTTATACAACCAAACCAAGCGTTATAACCGGGTTCGACTATATTACAACTTTAGTTCCAAATTGTTACCTACATAAATATACGATTAACAACACGAACTCACAACATATAATAGTACACCCAAGGTGTCATCCTTAAAATTATAAATTTTTAATCGCTTAATTTCAATAGAAAATCGACTTATTGGACATACCTGCTGTAAAAGAACTATTATTTCTCTAATTGTAAGATAACGTAATACAGGTTTAAGTGTCACAGCTTGAAAGAAAAATGTCCGGTTGCTTTAACATTCTTGCATCCTACCCAAACGATCTCAGTTATAAAAAAGAAAAATGCCGATAATCCTGTAGACAAGTATCTTTATTGAGGTCTACAAAGCGTTGTTTTTGTCCAGGTGGGAAATCAATCGGCCCATAATCTCATCATGGGATCGTGATCAAATCCGACAAGCGCTCCACTTGTTTCAATTTATTAATGCCACCGAAATAATATACATTACATTGTCTTCTCATCGGGAATTATAAATACGTCTAGATTACGTGTATCGACGGACACTGCGTTTGGACGACACGTCGCGTCGCGACGGCGGCGGCCGAGGTATCACGCTGACATATTAAGATGCTTGTAATGATAAATCCATAACTGCCATTAAATACTACACCATCTCACACACATACAATGATCATCATCATCGTCGTCGTCGTCGGATGAATGAAAAGGACAAAATGGACAGGACACATTCATATTATGATCGACGAATAAATCACGCGGGATTTGAAAAGAATCTTGACCGACGCGGGAGGTAAAAATGTTTACAACGAATTAATAAGATCTTGTGTATATAAGGAAAAAAAAGTTTGTTTAAAATAGTTGTAGAAACGAGAAAGGTGTACAGATAAATATATACAATATACAGTCGACAGTGTGTTATATATATTACTTATATGAAATAAACAATGCATATAATTAACAAATATAAAAATTGAAATGTAAACAAGAAAAACAAGCAATTTGTAGGACACGAACAAAAACAAATACATATTAAAAAAAGCCTGTATCTTGGCATATTTGAGTTGGTACTAAGCAATTGCAAAAATCTGGGTGGGTTTAAATGTCCGTATTCGAGTGTACAGTTGGTTGTATAACCATTAAATTTTTCGAAGGCTTAGAAAGTAGAAGTATCAACACGTAAAAATTTTGAAACCACATTCATATAAATTGATGGTTACCTAACCTAACAAACATTATAGTTCGTTATAACCGTACGTTCCTTCAAACCGAGCGTTCGCTATAACCGAATTCGACTGTACATGGACTCTAAATTAATAGCGGTAGTATATTAAACGCTGTTGTTTAAGGGTTTATTTATAAAATACTTTTGAAAACGGATAAAACTAAATATGAGTTCAATTTACTGTAGTTAAGACGTAGATGAATGTACTAATGGTATATGTACTTTAATAAATAATTAGACAGCGGACGTTGCTTCTAATAAAACATGGTTTTTGGCTGCTTCGTTTATTTGTCAATTAAAGTTTAATGTTTAGGCATGTAAATATGATTTAAACACATGTTTCTATATTTCATTATAATCAAATTAAGCCAAGAAGTGTGTTGCCTACCGAAAATAAGAGGCTATAAATAAAAGAATGAGACATATGTTTAGTCCATTTAGGGAATACTTTATTTAAATGTTACTTCCTGAATAAATATCTATCTAGTATAATTAATGCGATTATTAATGTCTAGCCAAAAAGGGGAATGACGAGCATATTTCAAAACGTGTGCTTCTATTATAGATTTCACTGAAAATTGGCTACAATTCAAAATTGTCGACAACTGTATTTTTAAAATTGCTGAAAGTCTATTGTTTGAATGCTTGAATAACTTCATCATTTGAATAGTTTCCGCGTGATTTTATTATGTACGTACCTAAATTACCCGATGCGTAAGTATAGGAAAATTACATTCTATTTAAAGAGCCTGTCAAAAGCAACCTAATTTTACCATCAATGGCAACTTTCATAGGGTAATTTCCTTGAAGTATCTACTTAGAATATTCGTAATAATATAATAGTAATTATAATCCTTATCAAAACCGAGTGAACTTATTTGACACTAGTTCTTCAAGACTATCTTACTAACCAGTATGTATCTGTCTTTCGTACAGACCTTTTCGCAATGTCAGCATGTTCCTTTTCCTCATCCCAAGTAGCACCCGCTACCCTTTTGATATTGTTCTCACATCTTGGTCGTTTTCTTCCTTTTTTTCTTTTATATTGTTCAGGTCTAGGACACCATTCTGTTATATGACTTTGGATCATGTCTTTATTTTTGCCTCTTATATATCATACCCCGCACCTCTCACATCTTAATTTTTAAATAGAGTAAGTTATATCAGTAATATTTGCTTTCTTTCATATGGTTTTTGATTAAATCATCTGTGGCTAACTACATGGGAGCTTATTTCATTAATCAAATTAATTACCATTTTGTCAAAAAACTATTTTCTTTAATGATAGGAAAAGAATTAGGACAAATGTTTGTAGTTCTGTTGTATAAATTTTAAAGCATTTAGATTATTTATTTATTTTCTAAATCCAAAATATTATCCATTGTCTTTAATAGGAGCTGGGGCCCTCAATATCCACAGGGTCCTGGGCTGCCACCCAAAACGCCCATAGATATATATCTGACCCCGAATTTTCTTTTTTTTTATGCTGAGCATATACACTATTCCATTTTGTGTTGGCAGGTCTCAAGTTTACGTGTGATTTGTAAAACTCCGTGGTCTGATGATCTATATATCATGCTAGGTAAAATTCAAGAATCACATGTTTTACTCTTAAGCTAATGACAACTAAGGGTTTTTCATAATCTCCCTCAAAAACCAATATTTCTCCCATGTAGGGTTGCCATCCGTCCGGGTTTCCCCGGATTTGTCCTAGTTTAGAGGGCATCCGGGGAGCGTCCGGCGGGGAGCTTCATTTGTAGTCCGGGTTTAAAAATTTAAAGTCTGAGAACTTTTAAAATTTTCGTTTAAAAATCTAATTTATTTTTTTTNTTTTTAGGTTTCATACTTTTATAAGGTTTTGTTTTCATAACAAAGTATATTAATAATTTGTGTTTTATTTTAAAAATAAAAAAAATCTAACTGATTATTAAAACAATTTGTAACAAACTGTAATAAGATTCTGGTTTGTTAGGTATATTTAAAATGATGATAAAAAATGACTAAATTTAATTTTAAGATGTGAAAATAAATAAAGAGATGATTTATTACTTTTTCAACTGTTTTTTATTACACTGACTATGTTTAAAAAAACCTGTTGACATGTCCGGGTTCTGGACTTTAAAATCCGGGGTTTTCCCGCATCTTGCCGTGGTTTCTAAATTTTAGAGGTGGCAACCCTACTCCCATGTTATATTTATTCTGCTGTTTACTTTTTTTGTTGTGAGATCTTCTGTCAAAGATTTATATATTTCTGCGCAAACTCCAACACTGACTTTAACTGAGACCTTTTCGTAGTTTGTTTGTTTGGTTTCTCCAGTATTCATTGTAGACCAACTTTATTGCTTGCCTGTATAAATTATAAAAAAACATGTTTTGTGTGTCCTTTGAAACTTCGCAAATTAATATAACACCTTAAGTTATTAAAACGTATATATTCCATTAATTGTAATATTTACAAAACAGCATCAGGAAGAACGTTCCTTATCTATTTATTGTTAATTTACCGCATTTGTTAAATACGTCTTGGAGGGACTATATCGCTAGGTACGTTTTAGTTTTGTTTTTTCAGTGTTTTTATTGTTGTGTTCCTACATTTAGGCACATAAAAACATTTTTTTAGCTCATTTTCGGAGTCGGCATTTTGAAAACTGAACAGTGCTGCTCGCTTGAAGTCTACTACAGCATGATGACGTCAAGCATTCCCTCCAAGGTCATACTAGAATCGTTTTGAATCCTGACTCTCAAAATGATTTTTCGCTTCTATTCGCAAGGAAATGGTGGTAACCAGTGGCGGATTATCCTTAAGGCAAAGTAGGCATATGCCTAGGGGCGCAAGGATAAAAAGGGGCGCGCGCGGAAGTTTTTAAACCTAAAGAAAAAATAAGGAAGTACCTAATATAAAAAAAGTATTTTGCATAATATGTGACCGCCAGAGGGGTGTCTATGAGGTGCTAGCCTAGAGCGCTATCAACATTTAATCCGCCTATGGTGGTAACACATTATGCGTCGAGAAAAATTTGTCAATTGCATAAAATCCTTTAGTTCAAATGTTGGAAAGGACGAAGGACCTTCTACTTATTTTAATAATTTATAGCATTTAGAATAAACTTGGTCATTTTTCCTGATTTAGTAATATTTTTTCATTACTAGGTAGGTGTCACTTACATTCGGAAATATGTGTTTCTTACATGTACGTATTTACAATCCTTACAGGATCTATAACCTAAAACACTATATTGTGAGAAAAAATTGGCAAAACTTCCATAAGTTGGGTATCACTACCAAAATAATGGCGGTTATCAGTTGTCTATTGTGTCAATTATGGTCTTCTGTGTCTTCATGATCTCTCGAATTAAGTACTTGGTTTTTAACGTGTCGTAGTCTCGATACTTCAACCGCTTTCTTTCAAAAGTCGATTTCCATATCGCGTAGTCGTGGTCTGTTTTTCTTGCCTAATTCCACACCTATAGCAACCATAAGTTGCAATAATGCATTTAATTATTGTTTCATAAATAGTTCTCTTATTTTATTTTATTTTTTTGTTATTAGACGGCTAGACAATACCGAATAGAGTTATTGAATTGCTCGCCTTCCTTGGTTTATTTTATTTTTTATATCTGTATTTGAAAAAATGACCCCTAAGTATTAAAAACTTTTGTTTTTTCAATTTTTTGTAGTTTCATTGTCGATAAGTAGATCCCTTCTACGTTCTCGAAGGACTAAGTACTCTTTTGAAAATTTATAGTGAGGCCCCATTTTAGTTACCTTTAATGTAGGGGCCTCTTTCATATTTTTATCGATCCCATATTCCCTTTTTATGTGCTTGTTATGACGCTCGATGAATATGACTCAACTGTGATTTTCTTTTCGAGACGTCATTAAAAACGAACTTCGCTGTACTGAACTATAAATATATAATTTAATTCGATTAAACATTAATAAAGGTCGCTATGTTCGAAACGGGTATAATAAAAGTAAGGTCTTTAAAAGAGAAAACAAAACAAACGTTTCTGTGTTACTCGGAATTAAAATACTTATCGGCTAGTTTCCCAGGACATTACTTACGGCCGCGTACTTGTACACACAATAATTTCCTCTTAACAAATTGCAAATACATTTCCTTTGTTAAAGTTTTCTGGCTCACCTACATCGACATGCGTAACAACATCATGGCGGCACACGGCAGGCAGAGGGGCAGCAAACAATAAGTGGCAAAAAGGAATAATATGACCCGGCCGGTAATTAATTTTCCGTTTTTATAGGCTGCGGGACGCAATAAACCGGCCGCAATCTCTCCATTTCGTTTCCATTTTACGTTGATACGTTTTACGCGTTTCACCATTACCTGCCTACTTGCTACCACCGCCTCTACACTTATGTATATATACCTACATACATTACACACATACGTAGATGTACAGGTACGTGTCTACATGTCTATTATGCATTATACATTCAGCGCTTACTATAACAAAACAGAGAAAAAATAAAAAAAAAGAATTGTCCGCCAACCATTATGGCCGAAGCATATCGAACAAATAGCACACAACATGAGTTAATTGAGCGTAGGGAAAATACTTGTATGTACATCACGGCTTTCCCGCAACACAAATTCGCTCCAGTAATGTTCAATAGTACGTAAGGGAATAACAATAAGACGCGTCTACACACAACTCAATTTCGCTCTAATGTGGGTCGATCTTTAAAGAGGGGAAATCCATACGACACAGATTTTCTTTTAACTTCTTTAAAACACATTTTATTGCTGTAGTAAAAAGGTTCAATTCCTAACTGAGGAAACTGCCACATCTCACTGCATCTTTACGTCTTACATCACAATTTATACATACAGAAAAAGTTCCTTATTCGCGGGTGAAAAAATTGTAATCCAGTTCCTGTATTCGAGACTAAAAATTTCATTATTCGCGGATGCAATCGGTTAACAGAAAAGTAATCGGTGTCAGTTATTAAGGAGATTAACAGCAATAGACCGCTTGAGCCTTGTGAATTTTTCCGGAAACATGGATTCCTATTCTCAACATTGTGATTTAACGCTGCGAGATAAATGTCTGATTTTTTGTATGGTAACAGACAAAGGTTCATACTAACTCAGTACGTTTTTGGTTTTCAATAATACGGTCATTAAAAGCTTTTACAAGTGCTTACAGTTGATACTTCTTGTAGGAAGCGAATATTCAATAGAAATTAAAAAAATTAAAAAATGGCCTTCGACACGCTTTAGAGCGAAGCTTTATCTATTTTAGTACAAAATTTAAAACCTCTGTTCCAAACATTAAACTCATGATATCTAGAACTGATAATCATGTTTTTACTCCTCGGCGTTTGATGTACTATACTGAATCCCCTTAATGTATCGACATCATTTGAGTATGTACTGTTGGTACGTGCCGAGGCAGCTTTTATAAAAGATGCAACCGAGTGGACTAATTTCAAAATTCAAAACAAGAAAAAATCACTAAATTTTTTAAACCCTTGCCTAAAGGCGATTATAACGATTATTTTAATTGTGACTTTCTCAATAAATTGATTTTATTCTGATACATTTTGGTTTTATTTTGGAACCTTAGAACGTATCCCCTATATAATTCCATACCAATTACTATTTCATATCCACGATTTCTGTATTCGCGGTATATTTATGGAACGTATACCCCGCGAATAAAGAGCTTCTACTGTAATAGAAAACACATTATAACACGCTTATCTATTTGTATAGATAATACAACACTTGCATTTAAACGCACTTTAGTTTTCTAAGTTTTCAAAGTTTTTACTTTACGTTCCTTTGGTCAAAATGGAAAGGTGGATTTTATTAATCGAGCTTAATTGGCTCATTGTGGGATCAAAAGTACGATTTTGTTAATTTTAACTTTGAATACCTCATTCACATGAAATAACCGAAACGCAAGTAGAAAAAAGAAAAACATTAGCACCACACTCAAAACAATCTCATTTCACAATGAATCTGAAAAGCTCGTCGAAGCTGCTTCCAAGTATGCATTAGAATCGCAGTATTAAAATCCACGCCAAAAATTCATCATTAATTTTTGTTAGATTTGGAATATCACCGCGAAATTCTTGTGAGAAGTATATTGTAAGCATAGGAACTGGACAAAAGTCTCATCAACAATGTTCAAAACACTAACCTAAAGCCCTTGCCTAGAGTGCTTTAGCCCTGTAGAAGTCCCAATTACTTTTTGAAATAAAAAAAAACTTCGAATTACCAATTAATGCAACGAAATCCTAAGCACGTTAAAAGTGCTTCAATCATTTTGAATGAGCTTGAAGCCCTTTGAATTACAAACGACAAGGTATGTATATGAAGTCCCAATTACTTCTTAATGAAAGGGCTTAAATTAAAGTGCAGAATGAACTGAAAGCACATTTCCAAGCACACAAAGCATAAACTCTGTTCTGTTCTGGTCATAATCAGAATTTTACGCTACCAAATATATGAGGATGTCACCCATTCCAGTGGTCTAACGTTTTGCAAAATCTATCAATCCTGCTTTTTCCAACTCTTCTGGCAATCTTAGTCTACCGTCTTCGATTTTTTTTTTCTGGACTCTCCCTTGCTGCAACAACCAAGGAAGTTGCGGACGGTTACCTTAGTCAATATTCGTATGTAAAAGTAGCTTGACTCGTCATGGACGCCATCAACTGTTATTTTGGGTGCTTGGCATTCATCTGGGCCGATTTTCCCCATCACCTCTCGCTACCACAGTCTACGTTTGTGAGGTACAATTGTTTGTAATAATTGTTGAAGAAAAATACAATATTACCATAACCAATTTGCTCTAAGTACGATTTAACCTCTGCATGAGAAAAATGATTTTCTAACAAAGCATACTGTTACAAAATTGTTTTGCTATAACATATCACTTCAAAAGTTCGAAATTGTTTCTTTGTCGTGAAGACAGTAACGCTAATTTCTATTGTGGGGGATCCTCATGAAGAATATTCAGGGAAATCCCTCTATATCTCCTATAGGTATATTCCTGATTTGCTACACGCTACATATTGCATGCTCCCTATAAATTGTAGTCGGGAAGAATTATACGTATCTACTATAATCTATTGACTGGATTGACTTAAACAGTTATCATTTTTCAGTAAGTCAAGCAAAAATAAAAGTATTGCCATACAGGAATAAAATAATATTTAAATAAATTATACAACTCATTCCGAGCTCCTCGAAAGAAGAAAATGACACTATAAAATAGTATGCACTATAAACATATAGCGAAAATAACAAAATCTTAAATTAGGTATACCTAAGTGAACTTATGTGGTCGAAGAGGCTCCTAGACGGACCTGTTCGTCACAGTCTAATTGCTCCCCGTATTTTATCTGTAATTAAATTTGGCGAGTTTAATTTCGTTCGGGTCGTAAAACAAAAGCAACGGCAAAATTGCTTGCTATTGGACGACGAGTCTTCGACACGCCCTTGTTTTTTGTTTTTTACTGCCGCCTCGCGAGATTCTCGCAGTTTTATTCCCTCTTCTTATTCCTCTTCGTATATTGAAGTCTCTTTACATATATACAAAAACAAACACAAATGCACAAATATACTATGTATATGCATATTAGATATACCCTGTATGTATTTACCTACGTTAATACGTGCAGAGCTATGTAAAACCATGTAGCCACCACCACTATTTCTTAGGTGGTGGTGGCTTAGAGTTTATAAATATTCGAATTATCCGGCTTGATGGACCATATTCGTTATATTTTATCTTCCATTACACCAAATAAACAACTGTTTTTTTTTCACTTAATTGAAGAGTTACAAATAATTACTTGTCTTTGTTTTTCTTCTTTCTTCATAAAATGCTGAATAATATATTTTCACATAAAATAATTGCAACGACGAAAATTTACTGTTAATTAAATCTTTCTGTCTTCCTGAAATGAAGACACGACAGATTGTAAATGCACCCTTCATAATAAAATTAAGTAAAATTTGCTGAAATTATCGCCACTATGATAGGGGACTGATTTTAAACCCCCATGACGATGAATGGTAAGCCAGCATATGTAGGCTGTACTTATCTATCTATGTAGGGCTATCAAGTGAGCGAATAACGGAAAGCATTCGACAAGAAGAATAACCCTGAGAGTTCCCATTCGAAACACATATGACTTCCATGGTACAGTTACATTACTGACAAAACAAATTAGTACCTGAACATTCAAACCAATTTATTAAAAAAATGAAAGATACACTTGATTATGGTCACAGATAAATGAATATTTGGTAAATTCAAGTTGTTCCGAAATCCTTTATGTAAAACTGTTCTTGTTTTGTCCAACGTAGGTACGTTCCCTATTGCCGCTTCTCTTTGACTTCAAAGAAGTGATGATAACTTGATAACTAAAGTTGATCCTGATTGCGCACTTTGATGCATCATTTGATATCGTTTTAATCGAGTAGGCAATGAAAGCAGCGGTTGATATAAAGCCGTGGATTGGAGGTGAACAGCGAGTTTATGCCACGCCCGACGCAACGCGATTGGTTGGGCGGCGACCCTCCTCAAAAGCGCGCTATCTTGATACCTGTTTTATTATGCAATTCGCCGTTGTCTGGTCGTTTAATGCTCATGCTCAAAAGCCGTTTTATATTCTCCTTTTTTATTTTTTTTTCCTTTTCTGTTTCCTCTCATTACAATATATCGCGGGGGTTCTCTTTGTTGTTTGCGCGAACAGACAATAAAGCAATTGCGTGCGCAAAGTAGACGCAATCTTTGTGCAATCAACACTAATTGCAATCTAGAAAATAATACGTCAATGCATACAATCTACATCTTATGTAGGTATATAAATATGTATATAAAACACGTGCACTCAATGTTCTTTAACACCTTTACCACACGTTTCATCATCGTTGAATTAAAATAATATGCATCTATTGGTAAATGTACAAGGGGATAATTTAAATATCTGCCTCGGTGGACCACTGAGAATAGAGCTTTCAAATTTTATCCGGCTCGATGGACCACCGAAAAAAGATTTTATTCCTTATCATCACAGCCGTGTAGAACTTTATCTGGCTCAGCGGCATTCAATTCTTCCTTAAATATAAGGAGCGCAGCATAATTGCATGACAATCAATCGTTTAAGAGAATACAAAGTATAATTGCTGTTTTCAAAAACTGTGCAGAGCAAGTGTAGAGGCAAGACAGCCACTATAGGTAGGTACTACAAGCTACAAACTTAAAAGTCTTCTTTTTCTCGGCAAAGTGTGTGTAATTATGTGTTATATGCATTAGTCCCAGACAACGAAAGAAAACCTGTTCTCTGTCCCGACAGAAAGTTAAGTACATCGACATTGCGATGGTTTATGGATTTTCTGCGCCAAGCGGTCCGTGTACGCTGGCAACTGAAATAATTATTTATGGGAAACATGACCGAATGAGAGGCAGAAACAGCGAACAAAGAAGACAGAGAAAGTGAAACATTATAACCTGTCGCTATTATTCATACGTATTACAAATACCATGCAATATTTCTAACATTACCATAGGTGTAGGTATATATTATAATAATTACAGTGCAAATCATCACTTTAAGGAGTTAATTAATAACATAATGAAGCTCTTTAGAAAAAATTATTTATTAAGCAATTATTAAAAATAACATCACAAATATATTTTTAATAGTTTCTGTGGCTGAAACTAAGGCACTAAAATAACTTTGGACAAAATTATTGCGGGGTAGTTTAAGTGTACTTTGAAGGAGGCATTCAGAAGGCAATTACCGACATAGGTACATCAGGTAGGTACAGTAGAGGCGATAACCGAACATTCTATTACATACTATCATTAAAGGGGAGTATCATCTTTTGAAAAATACGACGTCTATTTTATTGATCAATGAATGTATGCGCGGCACTGTAAGGGTGCGAAACATGTAAGGTAGGCGCAGCGGAAAAGAAAAGGTTAGGAGCATTTGAAATGTGATGTTACAGGCGAATGATGAGGATACCGTTGATAGAGAATGTACAAGGCAATAATTCAAATATCTGCCTCGGTGTACCACTGAGAATAGAGCTTTTCAAATTTTATCCGGCTCGATGGACCACCGAAAAAGATTTTATTCCTTATCATCACAGCCGTGTAGAACTTTATCTGGCTCAGCGGCACTTATTATTCTTCCTTAAATATAAGGAGCGTAGCGTAATTGCATGACAATCAATCGTTTTAGAAACTATAAAGTATAATTAAAATAATTAGAAATGAAGAGATATTAGAAAGAATAGGAGAACAGAGGACTCAGCGGAAGTCAATAATAAATATGCGAGATAGGTTGGTAGGACACCTTCTCAGGCATGAAGGTCTAATCAGAGACATGTTAGAGACAGAAACGGGAGTAGAGGTAGACCTAGATTAGATTACTGCTCGCAAATATGTGGGTTGTTCTGGTATTAAGGAAATGCAAAGATTAGCTTAGGATAGGAAAGAATAAAGGTGCGCGTCCTACCAGTCTTAGGACTGACAACCTTATGACGTTGAATGAATGCAATGTTTATTACATATTAAATATAACTTTTGTAAACGTGTACATTTCAATAACATCAGCAACTTTTGTTTCTATCGTTTAACACTATTACGATTCTACTGTTCTACTGTATCAACATCAAGAGCAATGAGAAATATCTTTTTTGCATACAACGTAAAAACCAAGCGCAGCCAAACAGATTCTGCCCAAGTTTGTTAATTGGAGAAGGGACTAGAGAAGGGCGATGCAACTTGACCATCAAGAAATAATTCAGAGTAGGTACCCCTAATATACAAAAATGGACTATTTAACGTCTAAAAAATGCGTATACAAATTTAAATACAATTTTTTATGAATGCTACTGCTCGTTTCATATTTCGAGAAATGAATATGTCTATCAATTTTTCGAGATCTATTCAACATCATGATAAATACCTGCGCAACATAGCATAACGATTCAGTCTTATTTGACCCACTGTTGGTCGAATGCAACTTTTAAGACGCTTTAGTATTGAAAAGGTTCGTTCGTTGGTGCAGGAAAAACTGGAAATCGTCATGAAAACAGAACGAATTTAGAGAATAAATGTTTTCTTTTTTTCGCTAAAACTCGACAATGCCTTTTATTGTCTAGTTATGTTGAAAGTTATATTGTCAACTAAATAAATGAATTTTGTTGAGATTTATAGTGTTGTAAAAAATAATTATTAGAGAAGGATTAAAAAATCGAGTCAAAACCAGGACCGAACTCTTGGTTGGTTCATTATTTTAAGTCTGCCCGGGTAAAATTTTAGACAAAAACTAGATAGGTGTGTGCATATATATTTATATGTACGATTTTTGGGACTAAACTCGAAAAACTAGAAAATAAGGTCTATCGTATGGTGAAAGAATAAGAAACTTTTCTGAAACAGAAACTTATAACACAATTGCAATAATCGTAATTTGATGCTAGAGTGTGTCCAGCGAAGTGGCTATCAAATATATTCCAAGAAAAGTAGTAACAAAGGAAAATGAATAACGAAGTTATGGTGAAAAGAAATATTACGTGATTATGATTACCTATTACTAATTCTTGTTTTTAATTTTTCATTTTGTATTATATTCCATTCATAAATTTTGCTCACTTTATTTGAAGAAAAACAATAAAAATTCATACAGATATACTGGATTATTATTTAATACTTTTGACAATATTCATTTTACCAATGATATTCTTAAATGTTATAGCAACATTATTTTCATTAATTTTGGTTCTATGTATTAATAGTAATAATAGTAATATGAATTTACTAATTGTAAGAAAATGTTTTAAGAAATAAAGAGCATTAGGATAATATAGGTGCAGAATTTGTTTTTCTTAAGGACCTGACTAGAAATTTTAATTTTGATTTTCACGAATGTTTGGCTGTTTTGGGCCCTAATTAAATCCCAATTATATTTCTAAGCATTAGATATTGGGCAAACCTAAATAATTATCTAATCGGGCTAAAGGTCCTAATTTGGTCCGGATTAGGTCCTTAAATCCGGCACTCTTGGTTAGTTACGAACAAGGAAGTGCGTTATTTTTTTCTTTTAACTAGGACTTTCTTCGGTTACCTCATTCGGAACTCGGTTGACCTAATAAGGGCCCTAAAAAACGAATGGAAATTTCTATTCGGGAGAGTACGTTACCCTTTTGAGGATGATTGTAAGTAAACTTACCAAAAAAGTCAAATAAGTCTCCAAAAATTTCGCACCATACATTTACCGGAAACAGATCTTGAAATTCCGAAGGATGTATGTACGAATTTGAATCGCACCAATAGTGATTATTATTATTCAAAATTCCGTCCCACATGAAACAAAGTCTTTAAACAACTCCCTATGGAAAAAATTAAGCTATGTAGTAAGTACTTCTCATTTGAAACCAGTGTCAAAAATCGCTGTTAAAAATCAGTTTCAAAACTTGTACTTGCTGCAAATGATAAGGATGCAGTAACTGTTTCTTTAAAAATTGACACACTGAGAGGAGCTAACGTTCTCTGCTATCCCGCAAGAACTATTTTGGGGAGTTGTCGAGGATTTTGGCCTTAAAGCAGCGATATGGTTTAAACCCGTAACACATTATCGTTACAACAACTGTTCTATAGTGGCTGACTTACACTAATAACTGATGTTGTATTGTTGAATTAGTTTATTGAACTGCACCAGGTTTAAACGATAAAAGAATAACTAGCTACTACAGGTTGACTGTTAGCATAAACACCCGGAATTAAACTTAATTTAATCTAACAAATAGGCAATACATGAGCAAAAAAANACGATTTTCCTGCTTTTCCATTTTTACGAAAACCACAGAGGCGTCTTGTTCAGCGTGCTGTCAAACCTACACTAGCAAGGAGATCGGGCTGAAACTATAGCTACAAGCTATCCAAGGATGGTACTATAGAATGTCACCTCAAGGTAGGCCTAGTGGCGTCATCTCTTGGTTAGGCCGGAAACTTATCAATCCACCCTCGTATGCAAAGGCTTCGTTTATGGACATAATATGTCTAATTGATTTAGCACTTATATACTCTTTTATTTTAAGTACCACCCAATCAATGTTGTTTATCTGCGGCTTTGGTGAGTAAATAATAATAATTATTATTCGCGTTGAACATGCACCGAACATCTACCTACTCATTAATTGTTTATTATTATGTTAGATTAGACTATAAAATAAATGCATTAAAAATAACACGACTTCTACTTGGGGCTTTCTGTTCTTAATTATTTCACTGATTAATAAAAAATTCCGTATCCACGTATATCGACAGCTCGCTATAGTTTACGTAATAATTACAGGCAGCTATAATTAATGCAAGTTAATATATCGTAAAAGGTAATAACTAAAACAATCACTCCGCAATATAGGTGCAATTAGAGAAAATGTTTTATCTATTAAGTATAGGTACAGTACAATAACATTTTCGAAATAAAAAACATCTCAAAGCGTTTTTTTTCTCTACGATGTTTGATTCGTATATAATTATAAAATGAGATTTGCATCAATTGTTATTAACTGTGCCTATTTTTTGACGTATTCAACATCCAAAGGTTATTTGATTCTCTTCAAAAGTTAATTAGAATTTACCTGGCAAAAAAAATTTTTTTTTTATTTGCGCATTTTTTCATAATTCCTAACCCAAAATTCTGTGCACGTCCCTGAGTCTAGCAAAGACTATTTATAACCTTTGCTAATTCGATTACCAAATTAATATCGACTTACTGAATTAATGAAGTGAAAGTTATAATTAATTTAAATTTGACACGTCGTGATTCATATTTTTTGATTTCATTTTAATAACGCGTTCTAATAACTTGAAAGGCTAAATTAATTTACAATACAAAATAGATACTTATCTACTCAGACATAAAATAAACAAATAAATAGGTAAAGTATCACCTTCAGAGGAGATTCTTTTCCAATTAATTAGGCTAACATTTAATAAATTTTACTACACATGCAAAGAAGTAAATTAAGTTGTTATGTATTGCTGAATGATTTTAATTGCAGTATAGTTACCAATAACAAACGAATTAATAATTTTCGAAATACAATATCTATTAATTTTTTTTGGAGGCTTTTGTGATGAATGAAAACATACATATAATCCGACGGAGAAACTTAACTTTTATGGAAAACAAGGAAAACTGCTTTCAATTTTACTCTAATGAAATGCTCGATATGAAATATTTGCTTTAGGATTTTGTCAATGGTAAAATAGTGAAAAGAAAGACGGTAATTATCCAGAGTTGGGGTTGCAGACCAAAATCGCTCCAAAAATTTTTTCATCGATTTCCGGTCATTCTACATAATAGAATTAGATATTAGAAAGTGGGGGGGGGCAGTTTTTTATGACTTCATAAATAATAATTTCTTGAATGATAGTTTTTCAAAATTGTTCCAATTCTGGATAATTACCTGCATTGATGGAGTCATTGGTTAGGTAAATTTATGACAGATTGGAGTTTACTTAATGCCACTGCCCGCCGGAGACGGGCTGATATGTTAGAGTATTTTATTGAAAAAACCATTAGTACTTTAATTTTCCTAGTACAATATCGGAATTTCATACAATTCCTAAAATTGGGACTCCATACCAAAATCGCTCAGGATTCAATGTTCAATAAAACTAATGGTTTCTGTGAATAAAATATTGTACCATATCAGCCCGCCTCCAGCAAGGACATTAAACTCCAATCTGTCACAAATCTACCTAACCAAACAATGACGACACCAATGCAGGTAATTATTCAGAATTAGGGCAATTTTGAAAATTTATCATTCAAAAAAAATTTTTTTTTATTTATGAAGTCATAAGCAACTGTCTCCCCCGCCTTCTAATATCTATTTCTATTATGTAGAATTACCGGAAATCGATGAAAAAAATTTTTGGAGCGATTTTGGTCTAGAGTCCCAATTTTGGGCAATTACCGAAAAGACTTCCTCCTTAGAATCATATAAATACTTAAGTGCCTCTGTAGGTATTACTTGATAAACAGTTAATCCTATGCATTTGATATTACATATGCAATAACAGCAAAACCAGTTTATGAATTGGAAAAATGGTTACGCACAAATATCAGGATCAAGTGAAATATTATACGAACGAAATTGCGTAAACATTTTTGGGTAAATAGCAGTTTAAGTACCTACCTACCTTCTATACTTATAGAGTATTCGAGTAATTAAAACCAACACATCTGGGTCAGTGAACTCTACATACAATTACACATATCGAATATGTCCAATTTGTTTCAGATTCTATCATACCGCTGTCTTATTAATCAGCATTCAGTCATATACTTAGTGCTATTATTCTAAGAAAATTGAACATTTTTGCTAACATTATTAGTTAACATTTGGCGCTTTTATTTAGTCTTGTATTATTTTTAATAAAATTCGTTACCTGTCTAACTTTTTTTAGGCACCTAGAACCTAGACGATATTATCTAATAATGATAACAATAATCAGATTTGTTTAGTTTTGCAATTAACATTTTCTGAAGTAACTATTCTCCTATTCAATAAATCTGTACTCTATAGGTATAGTATTTTCTGTAATATCCAAGTAACTGTCTCTTTTAAATTCATATGGTTATCTAAATGCTATCGAGATACTTAGAAACGGCCCTTCTTAATGGTTTATTCTACCTCACCTTTTCCATATGAATGAAAGTCATGAATTTAATAGTTATCTCCATTTAAGTATAAATAAAGCAGTGTAATAACAAAAAAAATCTATTAAGAGTAAATGTAAATTAAAATCCTTACTAAATAACATTCGTGCATAAAATTTTGGGAAAAATAGTACAAAATTATTTTTATCTTTGGTAAAGTGCCGTTACCTAGTTTTGTCTACTACCTAGATTCTAAACAGTCAGGTAAACTACCTGACACTACCAAGAATTGACTGAAATTGAACAATTGCAAACGGTATTCAGGACCATTTTCATTATGTTTGCTAAGAAGACAGCAGGTGAGTAACGTGCAAGGCTACTTTCTTCAAGGGTAGGTATACGGGGTAAACAATCAAGTAAGCCATACCCTTATGGAGACAGGTACACTTTAAACAAATACCATCGCGTGAATGTATACTATCTTAGATGGAGCAATACAAAGCAAATCTACTGTATTTACAAACAAAAATTGTTAAGTTAGATAAATCATAAATATGATTAGGAGACTTAATCGAATACATTGACTAAGTACCTAGGTAGGTTATGTTATCTCTATTTTATGAAATGGAATGGGTTAATATTTTTTACTCACTAACCATCAAATGTCGTGGAAACAGATATGTTTCTGAACGATATTTTTTGTCTCGAACAGAAATGCGTTAGGTAAATAAAAACAGGTTCACAACAAGCGATAAACACAACATTGATGGCAAAAAGCTACTGATAAAAATGTCCTAGCTCTACTATAGAGTATAGAATATCATTAAGTTGGAGTTTTTACGGACACGTCATTGTTATTAAAAACGTCTCATTTTAATTACCTATTCAAATATTGCACGATTTTAACACAAAGGTTTTATTAAAACTATATCACGGACACATACGGACACCCACCCACAACTATCGTAAGTAGGTATATAGCACCTATGCATGTATGCATGTACACATGTCAACTATAATTGAGTTGGTACCTACTCGATCTAATCAATATTATAATCAATAAATTTTACCTATTGTTACAGCCAGAACGAAAATTAAAACCAACTTTCAGTTACCTATTTTCTTTTTTTCGATATAATATAACTTCAAGGTTAAATCCAATCAATCTCGAGATTTAATTGCGTAGAATTAACTACAATTACAGCAAAATATAATAACATTCAACAATACTTAATTAAATTCAGTATTAAAATATTGAGTGCCGTACGTAGTCAATTCACTTGATGTTAAAAAGACATCAATTATTCTAATTATTGTTTGATTCAATAAAGTTAGTTTACTTTTTTTTTGGTAACACTGTGTGGTTCGCATATTTATGCATTTAATAAATAATTAAAAAAAAAAATAAGTACCGGGCTGTCGTCTCCTAATTCGCTATCCCGTTCGTGAGGGTCCATCTCCATGGCATACACCGGCACGGGTTCCCTGTTTTTGACGCGAATTTTGACAAACTGTCTAGCAGAATGCGTATTTACGCACTCTGCATGCACATCAATCCGGAAATATTGTCCGTACGACGACACACGTGTCCGCCTTTCTCTCTTAAACAACAACACGAAAATAGAAACAATTAACACACGAATTACCGCGCACTAAACAATAGCAACAACAACGATGAGTGCACACGGGGAAGATGGCAGTTTCGTAAATAATAATAATATAAAAGACGCACAATAAGTTCAATTCACCGGCGGTCAACAATCATCAAATATAAACGTAACGTAACGAACCTTGATTTTACACTACTAAAATACTACTACTGCACGGCGACGGGTCAACGTGGCGCACGCAAAACGTTCGATCGCAGATGGCTCAGCACACAAACGTACGCTAGTCTGAAGCGAACCAATCGAATGATCAGGAGGAGCCTGCAAGTGGAGGGGCGGTACTCCAACGAGGATAATATAAAATGATTATGCTTTATTGTTGCACGTTATCCAATCCCGTTGGAGAACGGGAATTTTATTAATAAATGGGAACGCTACAATATCGTTACGCGTTAATTAAACCAAGAATTATGCCTGTACGATTGTTAAATTATTATTCAAACTATGTATACGTGTTGTATGCGCTTATTTTTCTGATAACAATAATCAATATCAATTTGAATTATTAGGTAGGTAGGTACTAATTGTAAATAACTGAAAATAGGTACGTGAAATCCTATCTAATATAAATTTATTATTAGATAAAGTTAATTTTTGAATGTTAAATTTTATAATATGCCCATTACTTTTAACATCAATATCTAAACTTATAGGTATCATTTTTATCATACAGTTAAATATAGGCAAGTACGTTTCTTATCACTAGTAAATATTTTCTTTTGTTTTTGTACCTAAAGTATATTTACCAAAATAAATTTTTTTAATTTTTGTCACCCCATTTATTAATGTTCTGGTTACGCTTATGGTGGATGGACTTAACTTTACGCACTGTACAAAATTGAGACTTCATTATACATTATGCCTATTTTAGAATAAAGTACCAGGTCGCAGTGGCGTAGCGAGAGTTTGCGAAAGGGGGGTAGGGAAAAAAATGTTGAAAATCCAAAAGCAATCATTGTTTCTTGCCTTTGAAAAAACCAATCAATTGGGAAATATATTGCTTGTTGTTTCTATTACCTTATTTAGTACTGATAGCATTTCGTATTCATAACTGTAACATATTTAAAAATGCTCTAATCATGGAGGGGAGTTTTGACCCCCCGGACCCCCCCCCCCATTACTACTCATTAGTAGGTTAACTGTTTGAGGTTTGAAACGGTTTTCAGTGTATGGGTACATCACAGGGAGAATGTTAATTCGTATTGATGTAGGAGAAAAAGAAAATCAACCATTAATAGAACGAAACGAAAACATGTTTTACATTTTTATGTATATAATAAGAACAATACCTCAATGTTTTATATACAGAACATCAATTTAGACAGGTATCATCTCTCATCTGGGACAAAAATCGTTTTGAAGCAATTTGGTAGTAAAAATGTCATGTTAATCGGTGATATGCAACCCAATATACATCTTGCGCATTAATGCTATATAGAATACCCGAGTAAACCTTTACATATGTCTATTCTATATCTTTAATTATTTAGAAGAACCTTTGCCCAAACCTTAACCAACGGTTATTATTTATTATTGATTAAATGCTGATACATTTAGATTTAAATTTAATACCATTGTTACGAATTGTTTATCATACAAAAAAAANGGGCGATGCAACTTGACCATCAAGAAATAATTCAGAGTAGGTACCCCTAATATACAAAAATGGACTATTTAACGTCTAAAAAATGCGTATACAAATTTAAATACAATTTTTTATGAATGCTACTGCTCGTTTCATATTTCGAGAAATGAATATGTCTATCAATTTTTCGAGATCTATTCAACATCATGATAAATACCTGCGCAACATAGCATAACGATTCAGTCTTATTTGACCCACTGTTGGTCGAATGCAACTTTTAAGACGCTTTAGTATTGAAAAGGTTCGTTCGTTGGTGCAGGAAAAACTGGAAATCGTCATGAAAACAGAACGAATTTAGAGAATAAATGTTTTCTTTTTTTCGCTAAAACTCGACAATGCCTTTTATTGTCTAGTTATGTTGAAAGTTATATTGTCAACTAAATAAATGAATTTTGTTGAGATTTATAGTGTTGTAAAAAATAATTATTAGAGAAGGATTAAAAAATCGAGTCAAAACCAGGACCGAACTCTTGGTTGGTTCATTATTTTAAGTCTGCCCGGGTAAAATTTTAGACAAAAACTAGATAGGTGTGTGCATATATATTTATATGTACGATTTTTGGGACTAAACTCGAAAAACTAGAAAATAAGGTCTATCGTATGGTGAAAGAATAAGAAACTTTTCTGAAACAGAAACTTATAACACAATTGCAATAATCGTAATTTGATGCTAGAGTGTGTCCAGCGAAGTGGCTATCAAATATATTCCAAGAAAAGTAGTAACAAAGGAAAATGAATAACGAAGTTATGGTGAAAAGAAATATTACGTGATTATGATTACCTATTACTAATTCTTGTTTTTAATTTTTCATTTTGTATTATATTCCATTCATAAATTTTGCTCACTTTATTTGAAGAAAAACAATAAAAATTCATACAGATATACTGGATTATTATTTAATACTTTTGACAATATTCATTTTACCAATGATATTCTTAAATGTTATAGCAACATTATTTTCATTAATTTTGGTTCTATGTATTAATAGTAATAATAGTAATATGAATTTACTAATTGTAAGAAAATGTTTTAAGAAATAAAGAGCATTAGGATAATACAGATGCGGGATTGGTTTTTCATAAGGAGCTAACTAGAAATTTTAATTTTGATTTTCAGTAAAGTTTCACTTTTTTAGGCCCTAATTTGGCCCGGATTAGGTCCCTAAATCGGGCACTTCTAATTAGTTACGAACAAGGAAACTACTAGTGGGGAGTGTCATAAGAAAAATCAACACTAATACCTCTGTTACTTCAGCCACACCGAGTGGTCGGCGAAAATTATGGAAAAAAGGACTGGAAAACATTCATGCGGACTATTTCTATATTGTCTGGAGGTGTACAGACTCAAAACACCGCGAATAATACCTAACTAATCTGCTGTTATTATGGATTAACAAAATTATGCCACAGCAATTTGCATAGAAGCTCTAAGTGCGTTATAAACGTCAAATTCATAATTAAAATACGAGGGTGGATTGATAAGTTTCCGGCCTGACCAAGAAAAACAAGGTTTTTAAAAATTTTTTTTTTTTATTTCTCAACATAATCTCCTCCAAGGCTGATACATTTCTCATAGCGGTGTTCCAGTCTATTAATGCCATCTCTATAGACTGATTCGTCAAGCTCCT
>NW_020438939.1:1120683-1133143 GCF_000699045.2 Agrilus planipennis
AAAAATACATTCGTTTTATTGATTAAATGCAATGTACCCGAAATTTTTGAGTGTTACTAAATGCACTGGACTAATAAATTAAATTGTTTTTAACGAAAACTACGAATACCTATGCCTGGAAAGTTAGTAGAATACATATCTAATTATTATAAGAAGGGATCTAGATTATAACAACGGATGATACAAGTTAAATAATAATTATTTCATTTAGATTCAATAGTTTAGTAATGAAACGAAAACTGTTAAATTGTTAGAATTTGATAATATTAAATAACATATCTGCGATACTAGAAAACTAAATTTGGGTTTCTTTTTCGAAATCATCAAATTGTGAATTTTATTGAAGGCAGACATAAAAAAAAGCTTGCAATAATAAAGCCTTTTTTGTATTTTGTGTATATTAATGTAGGTAATTAATTTCATTTAAATGGTTTTAAGGATTTTGGCAAAACTCAGAAGGTAGGTACAAATTTATTGAAATCATAAATATTGATTTTGATTAAATTTAATATGAGTAAACTGACAAAAAAATAGGTCACTTGACAAGTAATTTCATACCGGTCAAGGCTAAAATATGCAACCCAACATATACCCCTGTTCATTTTTCGTATACTACTCAAAGAAAAGTTCCGTCAACCTCATATGTAAGTATATTAAGTTACAGTATTTAAATCACTGTTATGAATGTATTGAAAAGTTTATCGACATTACTTAAAAAAGCTTTCCTAACAACTTGCCTATTGTAGCAAAAAAAAAGAAATATGCAGTAACACCCTTCAACGATTAAAAAAAATTGTTGAGATTACCGTTAAAAATAATCACTGTGGTATAAAAGTTACCATTTTACTAAAATAATTGATATTCCAGTTTCTTCCTTATCTAATGGATAAATCAAAAATATCAACCAATGCAATATTATATAAGTAGGTATTTCATATTTAATAAGATTCGTTTACAATTTCTCAGTAATACGCCCCTGGTAAATACCCTGTCTTTTCCCTACATTATCGTACAACGAAATAGGGACGGTGATACGTGCAGCGAACAACTGAGGGATAGAAGAAGCTTAATATCAGGGCTTGGCAAGATCGTTAATCTTAACACTGCCTACACAGAATGTAATTATCCGGTATATAGAATACCTATATTGAGAGACCAAGTTGCATTAAATGTTAGAAGAGAAAGAGAAAACGGAAAAGGGCTGAATGAAATACGCGAGTCCGTGACTGATTCTTTTCGCCTTTTTTACGTTAACGAGCTCTTTGTTTTTCACACCAGAACATGACCGCAATTAGAAAATGGAGTTTTGTAAATTTCCGCAAAAACGAAAGATAAATGAAGCGTTTTATTTAATTGACCTTTGTCCAGAAACGATAAACCCTGCAATCACCTGCAATTTCTGGTAAATAACGAGCTCAGTAGGTATAATTTATAACTAAATTTTGAATTTGTTAATGGTTTTTGAAATAATCGGCTGCGGCAAATAATAAGTGATCATGTACATGACGGTTCCGTTTTTCCTTTTGAGGTACGGAACTGACAAGGTTCACGCGCGCGTGACTAAAAGTAAGACGCGTGCCATAAGAATACATGAATTTTCGTACTATAGGCATAAAATCAATCATCCTATTTTATTTTTCTTTCACAAAAATATTGGCCTTCGTCCCTATCATAAAATAAACAGCTAATAATAAGAAAAATATAATCAGAGCTGATTAGGATCCGCTCTATTACGTAGTGATTGAAACTGCATTATGTTGATTAAAGTACTTAAAAGTAAAAAACACAATATAATCAATAAATAAGTGTAGCGGATATTGTCACCTTCATCTACAAGAAATTTTTTGTATAAGCGTATTCATAAGAATTTCATATACATTTTGCTAGGATTTTACTGCTTAATCGCAATTTTATAATTACTAAATGCCGAGATATTTTTGATTGCTTTTTATATGACTTATAGCCGAAGTTAGCTGCATTGTCTTACTGGAGGGTTGTAACTTTGTATGAGCACAATAATGAATTCCATAATTATGAGGCGTCATTTATGCATCTCTCATTAAATTGCCTCGTTACTTTACCAAAATTTGTCAATTCTACTAAGAAGCTAGTTGATCTTTAATCTAAAATCGAATTAACTAGGGAATGGTAATTGGGGAAAGGAAATGTCTAGCTTGGCGTCGGGGAGAGAGAGGAGTCAATGTTTGCGTTACATAAGATTTTGGAATTTATTTGAAATTAAATAATTATTGGAAATTAACAAATATTTTTTTAATTGGAACCGTAAACTTTCAAGAAATGAGGGAAGGAATAATCAGGCCACGCGTTATAGTCCCGATATCTGGAGGGATGTAGGTTAAATGTTTAGAAACTTTGCGTTACCTACGATAACTTACAGACAGCCTTTTACCCTAGAAAAATTTCTTGACTACGCCAATGGTCTTCACCCCAAGAATAGTCGAACACGCACCTCTTACAGACCGGACAGTTGTGACAGAAAATGTTTTAATTTTTTGCAATAAGCAAAATTGAAAATCACGACATAACAGTGATAAAATGTAAAAAAAAAACTGATTTTCTTCGGGGTACCACCTACTGAAAATAGCTTTTCTGGACATTTTTTTGTACCCAAACTATTTTTTAATTGGCCAAAAATACAAAACTGACTTTTTAAGCCCAGACAATATTTTTCAGTATGCATATTACAGTTTCGATCATATTACATACTGTTTGCAGGCATATTAATTTGTTTAGCGAAATTGTTTAGAAAGTGCAATACATAACTTATTGTAAATTCTGATGAAAATGTAACAGCGATTTTCCTATCTTGAGCTAGACATCGCATTTCTCGAAAATTACATAATCTAGGTCTACCTCTATCCCTCTCAACTCCCGTTTTTGCATCTAATATGTTTTTAAGTAACCCTTCACGGTGAAGGTGTCTTACCTCGCCTATTTCTTATTGACTTCTGTACCGCTCCTCCGTTCTCCCCATTTAACGTATTTGTATATTTATAGCAAATACTGGAAAAGACAAAAATCCAGTGGTTCGTATAAAAGATACCGACAAACAACAAATATATTGTTTTTAATAAAACAAAGATATAATTGTAAATAATTCGAACAATAATAGATGATAAATAGAAAATATTTTTTTGCAAACAACCTCCAATGTAATTAATATGGTTTACAAACAAACCAAATTATTGACTATTTTTTTTATTTAAAAGGTTAAAACTGATTAGTTTATGTTAGAAGATTTATATAAAAAAAGAACGATTATCCTTACTAAGCAAATTCACTGTTATGAATGTATTGAAAAGTTTATCGACATTACTTAAAAAAGCTTTCCTAACAACTTGCCTATTGTAGCAAAAAAAAAGAAATATGCAGTAACACCCTTCAACGATTAAAAAAAATTGTTGAGATTACCGTTAAAAATAATCACTGTGGTATAAAAGTTACCATTTTACTAAAATAATTGATATTCCAGTTTCTTCCTTATCTAATGGATAAATCAAAAATATCAACCAATGCAATATTATATAAGTAGGTATTTCATATTTAATAAGATTCGTTTACAATTTCTCAGTAATACGCCCCTGGTAAATACCCTGTCTTTTCCCTACATTATCGTACAACGAAATAGGGACGGTGATACGTGCAGCGAACAACTGAGGGATAGAAGAAGCTTAATATCAGGGCTTGGCAAGATCGTTAATCTTAACACTGCCTACACAGAATGTAATTATCCGGTATATAGAATACCTATATTGAGAGACCAAGTTGCATTAAATGTTAGAAGAGAAAGAGAAAACGGAAAAGGGCTGAATGAAATACGCGAGTCCGTGACTGATTCTTTTCGCCTTTTTTACGTTAACGAGCTCTTTGTTTTTCACACCAGAACATGACCGCAATTAGAAAATGGAGTTTTGTAAATTTCCGCAAAAACGAAAGATAAATGAAGCGTTTTATTTAATTGACCTTTGTCCAGAAACGATAAACCCTGCAATCACCTGCAATTTCTGGTAAATAACGAGCTCAGTAGGTATAATTTATAACTAAATTTTGAATTTGTTAATGGTTTTTGAAATAATCGGCTGCGGCAAATAATAAGTGATCATGTACATGACGGTTCCGTTTTTCCTTTTGAGGTACGGAACTGACAAGGTTCACGCGCGCGTGACTAAAAGTAAGACGCGTGCCATAAGAATACATGAATTTTCGTACTATAGGCATAAAATCAATCATCCTATTTTATTTTTCTTTCACAAAAATATTGGCCTTCGTCCCTATCATAAAATAAACAGCTAATAATAAGAAAAATATAATCAGAGCTGATTAGGATCCGCTCTATTACGTAGTGATTGAAACTGCATTATGTTGATTAAAGTACTTAAAAGTAAAAAACACAATATAATCAATAAATAAGTGTAGCGGATATTGTCACCTTCATCTACAAGAAATTTTTTGTATAAGCGTATTCATAAGAATTTCATATACATTTTGCTAGGATTTTACTGCTTAATCGCAATTTTATAATTACTAAATGCCGAGATATTTTTGATTGCTTTTTATATGACTTATAGCCGAAGTTAGCTGCATTGTCTTACTGGAGGGTTGTAACTTTGTATGAGCACAATAATGAATTCCATAATTATGAGGCGTCATTTATGCATCTCTCATTAAATTGCCTCGTTACTTTACCAAAATTTGTCAATTCTACTAAGAAGCTAGTTGATCTTTAATCTAAAATCGAATTAACTAGGGAATGGTAATTGGGGAAAGGAAATGTCTAGCTTGGCGTCGGGGAGAGAGAGGAGTCAATGTTTGCGTTACATAAGATTTTGGAATTTATTTGAAATTAAATAATTATTGGAAATTAACAAATATTTTTTTAATTGGAACCGTAAACTTTCAAGAAATGAGGGAAGGAATAATCAGGCCACGCGTTATAGTCCCGATATCTGGAGGGATGTAGGTTAAATGTTTAGAAACTTTGCGTTACCTACGATAACTTACAGACAGCCTTTTACCCTAGAAAAATTTCTTGACTACGCCAATGGTCTTCACCCCAAGAATAGTCGAACACGCACCTCTTACAGACCGGACAGTTGTGACAGAAAATGTTTTAATTTTTTGCAATAAGCAAAATTGAAAATCACGACATAACAGTGATAAAATGTAAAAAAAAAACTGATTTTCTTCGGGGTACCACCTACTGAAAATAGCTTTTCTGGACATTTTTTTGTACCCAAACTATTTTTTAATTGGCCAAAAATACAAAACTGACTTTTTAAGCCCAGACAATATTTTTCAGTATGCATATTACAGTTTCGATCATATTACATACTGTTTGCAGGCATATTAATTTGTTTAGCGAAATTGTTTAGAAAGTGCAATACATAACTTATTGTAAATTCTGATGAAAATGTAACAGCGATTTTCCTATCTTGAGCTAGACATCGCATTTCTCGAAAATTACATAATCTAGGTCTACCTCTATCCCTCTCAACTCCCGTTTTTGCATCTAATATGTTTTTAAGTAACCCTTCACGGTGAAGGTGTCTTACCTCGCCTATTTCTTATTGACTTCTGTACCGCTCCTCCGTTCTCCCCATTTAACGTATTTGTATATTTATAGCAAATACTGGAAAAGACAAAAATCCAGTGGTTCGTATAAAAGATACCGACAAACAACAAATATATTGTTTTTAATAAAACAAAGATATAATTGTAAATAATTCGAACAATAATAGATGATAAATAGAAAATATTTTTTTGCAAACAACCTCCAATGTAATTAATATGGTTTACAAACAAACCAAATTATTGACTATTTTTTTTATTTAAAAGGTTAAAACTGATTAGTTTATGTTAGAAGATTTATATAAAAAAAGAACGATTATCCTTACTAAGCAAATTATGTAAATAGTTACAAGACCGACTTCAGTATATGCAACCCATTAGTAGAATGATAGAGTGTATTAATAATTGCCTAACGGTAAGGGACAGCTCAATTTAAATTAAACGGCGCTTATTTATATTTAAAACGATAAATAAAAGAGAAATACGTAAAAATATATATCCTACGAATGTACTAATTAAACCGAGGTTTTACCTTTTCCATCAGAAATTTAAAAATTACTAGAATTCCATCAATTTACTTGACCTAACATAGTTATGAAGAAAAAAAGTGTTGTACATCAGAATGATATGCTTCATTATCTTCCTTTTATCTAATTTTAGTACAAAAGTGATCATTATTTGGTTTTCATAAAGAAACGGGTATCTTTAATTAAATGTATGCAAAAAATATTTCATATGAAACTCTCAATTCGCTACTTACACAAGTTTTATTTATCATCAAATGCTATTCGATAAACATAACGTCTATTATAAAATAAACTATAACACAGAATTCGTCATTTTTCTTATTCGGCAAAGTATCACAGTTTTCTTTATAGAAAATAAACATAACAAAATCATTTGGCACATACTACTTTCATAAATACATTCGTGAAAAGCACAACAATATAGTAACAAAGGTTTAAAAATTTGTAAAAATATATTGCACCAAAATTTTCACACAACAATTACGTGGATAACGACGTCGCGACGCAGGAACTATTACAATTAGGGCGCTATAAACGGAAATAGGTACAAGTGAAATCCATTATACTTTAGCAAGCAGATAAAGCTTTATGTCTACCAGGACACAATAGAAATGTTACAATATTATAAAATATAATATGTAATGTGTTGTGTGTAATTAATAAAAATATAATAANTGAAGAAATTTTATTTTTTGAATAATATTACGACTCACCTCGTAACTTGTTGCAAAGATAGCTAAAAGCGGACACTTAAACAGATAACAGGAATGCAAGAGCATTTTCGGAGGGTCAGTGCTATTATGGCATTTTACCAGCACCTTTAATAGATCAATTTGCTCTCCTTGGTGTGTCATTTCAGTCTCATATTCAGAAATGCTGCTGGAACCAGAAGAACTTTCTGCACTCGAGGTTTGAGACATAAAGCTTATACTGGAATAACCCTGATCAACAGGAGCAATGCAATTATCGATGGTTTTTCGTACCCCAATTCGAGATAAGAAAAAATTTCTTGAATTCCTTTCCCTCATGAGGGACGTCTTCGATTCTTCTACTTTTATGTCATTAAAAAGAGCGTGCTGTAAGTGTTCTGATAAAGCAGTGTTTTTAAACTTTACACATACTTTAGATATTTGGTTCTCAGGATAGTTAAAGTATTGCACGAAAATAAGAAACGCTAGCCAATGATTGTTTTCAGCCAGTTTTACAAGTATTTGTTCAGGATATTTTGTCTCGTGATATTTAGCAAAGTTTATAAGCACCTTATACTTTTTTAAAATATCCACAAAGTTGTAAACGTTAAAGCATTCCATTAAGTTAATTATATCGGAGCTATACAAGTTTTCGATGTCTTTGATAACATCTTCTGGTGTAAGACTGAAAAGAAGCCGTCCTTTTGAATCGAATTCCAAGTCCAATAAGTTGGCTATATGTATGTGATTTCGTAATTTGTAACAATCTTCACCAATCATTCTTAAAAAAGCTATACAAGTAGCAGTTAATTTTGGTTTATTGTAATTTTTATAAGCGAATTTTTCGATCTTTCTGAGAACTTCTTCATTGGCATTGGACGATGTGTAAAAACTTAAAGCAGCAATGCTGGGTCTTTCTTGGCGTATATACGTTAAGAAATTAATTTTTTTTTTGTAAGTGTAATCAAGTAAAGAAGTATGAGAAGTGAATGTAGGAAATGACGAGTCATTTGAAAAACGAAAGTTAAAAACATTTTTAACATCCACATTGGCATGTTTTTCTAAGAGATCGTAAATCGTTAAAGTAGTACTTGTTTCTGTATTAATTTCTGCAACTAATTTTCTAACGACTGGTAACTTTTCGACTGCCTTTTCCAAGAATTTAAGATCTATTTCAAAATTGTGAAGATATTCTGATCCTTTTCCTTTAATTGGTAACAATAAATTCTTATCGTTGAATAATACTAGGGAAAGGAATATTAAAGGATTTTCAATAAAATAAGAATGTAAATCACCACCAGACAAAAGTTTAGCAAAATCAAAAATATTTTTAATAAAATTATTATCGTTTCTAAAATTGGTTGCTAAATGCTTTGTACTAATAATTATGTTTAAATGTTCCGAATTAAAATTATTATAATCAAAACATTGTGTACCTATTTGATTTAGAACTACGTTAAGAGGAATGTAATATTTATTTTTTATACAATGCTTAGTAAATGAATTCAAAAAATGACCAATCTGATTTTTCTTCAATAAATCATACAATTCTGAAATGCCAGTCGTGTTAATAATTCGTCGAATTAAATAAACCACATCATTTACTTCTTTTGAGCAAAACATGCCAAATTTACACAATTCATTCAGTACAAAATCTCTAAGTTCATCTTCTATACAAGTGCTGTTTTCACATAATAAATCTACCATTTCTTTACTGATTTCGTAACTTTTAAATAATTCTTTTAAGACAGCTTTTTGGTCAATGGTTAGATTTTCTAATTCACAGTCTATGTCTTGATTCTCAGAAAAACTCAAATCAATCCACAATTTCAATAAACTTTTGTTGTTATTTTTTAATAAAATTATTCCTAGTTTTAAAATAAAGACTATACTTTATTTAAGTCCATTTTATATTTTAATGACATGATCTGTGACTAACAACTTGTTTTGAAGAAATTTTATTTTTTGAATAATATTACGACTCACCTCGTAACTTGTTGCAAAGATAGCTAAAAGCGGACACTTAAACAGATAACAGGAATGCAAGAGCATTTTCGGAGGGTCAGTGCTATTATGGCATTTTACCAGCACCTTTAATAGATCAATTTGCTCTCCTTGGTGTGTCATTTCAGTCTCATATTCAGAAATGCTGCTGGAACCAGAAGAACTTTCTGCACTCGAGGTTTGAGACATAAAGCTTATACTGGAATAACCCTGATCAACAGGAGCAATGCAATTATCGATGGTTTTTCGTACCCCAATTCGAGATAAGAAAAAATTTCTTGAATTCCTTTCCCTCATGAGGGACGTCTTCGATTCTTCTACTTTTATGTCATTAAAAAGAGCGTGCTGTAAGTGTTCTGATAAAGCAGTGTTTTTAAACTTTACACATACTTTAGATATTTGGTTCTCAGGATAGTTAAAGTATTGCACGAAAATAAGAAACGCTAGCCAATGATTGTTTTCAGCCAGTTTTACAAGTATTTGTTCAGGATATTTTGTCTCGTGATATTTAGCAAAGTTTATAAGCACCTTATACTTTTTTAAAATATCCACAAAGTTGTAAACGTTAAAGCATTCCATTAAGTTAATTATATCGGAGCTATACAAGTTTTCGATGTCTTTGATAACATCTTCTGGTGTAAGACTGAAAAGAAGCCGTCCTTTTGAATCGAATTCCAAGTCCAATAAGTTGGCTATATGTATGTGATTTCGTAATTTGTAACAATCTTCACCAATCATTCTTAAAAAAGCTATACAAGTAGCAGTTAATTTTGGTTTATTGTAATTTTTATAAGCGAATTTTTCGATCTTTCTGAGAACTTCTTCATTGGCATTGGACGATGTGTAAAAACTTAAAGCAGCAATGCTGGGTCTTTCTTGGCGTATATACGTTAAGAAATTAATTTTTTTTTTGTAAGTGTAATCAAGTAAAGAAGTATGAGAAGTGAATGTAGGAAATGACGAGTCATTTGAAAAACGAAAGTTAAAAACATTTTTAACATCCACATTGGCATGTTTTTCTAAGAGATCGTAAATCGTTAAAGTAGTACTTGTTTCTGTATTAATTTCTGCAACTAATTTTCTAACGACTGGTAACTTTTCGACTGCCTTTTCCAAGAATTTAAGATCTATTTCAAAATTGTGAAGATATTCTGATCCTTTTCCTTTAATTGGTAACAATAAATTCTTATCGTTGAATAATACTAGGGAAAGGAATATTAAAGGATTTTCAATAAAATAAGAATGTAAATCACCACCAGACAAAAGTTTAGCAAAATCAAAAATATTTTTAATAAAATTATTATCGTNAAAAATATTTCATATGAAACTCTCAATTCGCTACTTACACAAGTTTTATTTATCATCAAATGCTATTCGATAAACATAACGTCTATTATAAAATAAACTATAACACAGAATTCGTCATTTTTCTTATTCGGCAAAGTATCACAGTTTTCTTTATAGAAAATAAACATAACAAAATCATTTGGCACATACTACTTTCATAAATACATTCGTGAAAAGCACAACAATATAGTAACAAAGGTTTAAAAATTTGTAAAAATATATTGCACCAAAATTTTCACACAACAATTACGTGGATAACGACGTCGCGACGCAGGAACTATTACAATTAGGGCGCTATAAACGGAAATAGGTACAAGTGAAATCCATTATACTTTAGCAAGCAGATAAAGCTTTATGTCTACCAGGACACAATAGAAATGTTACAATATTATAAAATATAATATGTAATGTGAACTCTACATACAATTACACATATCGAATATGTCCAATTTGTTTCAGATTCTATCATACCGCTGTCTTATTAATCAGCATTCAGTCATATACTTAGTGCTATTATTCTAAGAAAATTGAACATTTTTGCTAACATTATTAGTTAACATTTGGCGCTTTTATTTAGTCTTGTATTATTTTTAATAAAATTCGTTACCTGTCTAACTTTTTTTAGGCACCTAGAACCTAGACGATATTATCTAATAATGATAACAATAATCAGATTTGTTTAGTTTTGCAATTAACATTTTCTGAAGTAACTATTCTCCTATTCAATAAATCTGTACTCTATAGGTATAGTATTTTCTGTAATATCCAAGTAACTGTCTCTTTTAAATTCATATGGTTATCTAAATGCTATCGAGATACTTAGAAACGGCCCTTCTTAATGGTTTATTCTACCTCACCTTTTCCATATGAATGAAAGTCATGAATTTAATAGTTATCTCCATTTAAGTATAAATAAAGCAGTGTAATAACAAAAAAAATCTATTAAGAGTAAATGTAAATTAAAATCCTTACTAAATAACATTCGTGCATAAAATTTTGGGAAAAATAGTACAAAATTATTTTTATCTTTGGTAAAGTGCCGTTACCTAGTTTTGTCTACTACCTAGATTCTAAACAGTCAGGTAAACTACCTGACACTACCAAGAATTGACTGAAATTGAACAATTGCAAACGGTATTCAGGACCATTTTCATTATGTTTGCTAAGAAGACAGCAGGTGAGTAACGTGCAAGGCTACTTTCTTCAAGGGTAGGTATACGGGGTAAACAATCAAGTAAGCCATACCCTTATGGAGACAGGTACACTTTAAACAAATACCATCGCGTGAATGTATACTATCTTAGATGGAGCAATACAAAGCAAATCTACTGTATTTACAAACAAAAATTGTTAAGTTAGATAAATCATAAATATGATTAGGAGACTTAATCGAATACATTGACTAAGTACCTAGGTAGGTTATGTTATCTCTATTTTATGAAATGGAATGGGTTAATATTTTTTACTCACTAACCATCAAATGTCGTGGAAACAGATATGTTTCTGAACGATATTTTTTGTCTCGAACAGAAATGCGTTAGGTAAATAAAAACAGGTTCACAACAAGCGATAAACACAACATTGATGGCAAAAAGCTACTGATAAAAATGTCCTAGCTCTACTATAGAGTATAGAATATCATTAAGTTGGAGTTTTTACGGACACGTCATTGTTATTAAAAACGTCTCATTTTAATTACCTATTCAAATATTGCACGATTTTAACACAAAGGTTTTATTAAAACTATATCACGGACACATACGGACACCCACCCACAACTATCGTAAGTAGGTATATAGCACCTATGCATGTATGCATGTACACATGTCAACTATAATTGAGTTGGTACCTACTAATTGTTTATTATTATGTTAGATTAGACTATAAAATAAATGCATTAAAAATAACACGACTTCTACTTGGGGCTTTCTGTTCTTAATTATTTCACTGATTAATAAAAAATTCCGTATCCACGTATATCGACAGCTCGCTATAGTTTACGTAATAATTACAGGCAGCTATAATTAATGCAAGTTAATATATCGTAAAAGGTAATAACTAAAACAATCACTCCGCAATATAGGTGCAATTAGAGAAAATGTTTTATCTATTAAGTATAGGTACAGTACAATAACATTTTCGAAATAAAAAACATCTCAAAGCGTTTTTTTTCTCTACGATGTTTGATTCGTATATAATTATAAAATGAGATTTGCATCAATTGTTATTAACTGTGCCTATTTTTTGACGTATTCAACATCCAAAGGTTATTTGATTCTCTTCAAAAGTTAATTAGAATTTACC
>NW_020438939.1:1133594-1143144 GCF_000699045.2 Agrilus planipennis
TAACGACTGGTAACTTTTCGACTGCCTTTTCCAAGAATTTAAGATCTATTTCAAAATTGTGAAGATATTCTGATCCTTTTCCTTTAATTGGTAACAATAAATTCTTATCGTTGAATAATACTAGGGAAAGGAATATTAAAGGATTTTCAATAAAATAAGAATGTAAATCACCACCAGACAAAAGTTTAGCAAAATCAAAAATATTTTTAATAAAATTATTATCGTTTCTAAAATTGGTTGCTAAATGCTTTGTACTAATAATTATGTTTAAATGTTCCGAATTAAAATTATTATAATCAAAACATTGTGTACCTATTTGATTTAGAACTACGTTAAGAGGAATGTAATATTTATTTTTTATACAATGCTTAGTAAATGAATTCAAAAAATGACCAATCTGATTTTTCTTCAATAAATCATACAATTCTGAAATGCCAGTCGTGTTAATAATTCGTCGAATTAAATAAACCACATCATTTACTTCTTTTGAGCAAAACATGCCAAATTTACACAATTCATTCAGTACAAAATCTCTAAGTTCATCTTCTATACAAGTGCTGTTTTCACATAATAAATCTACCATTTCTTTACTGATTTCGTAACTTTTAAATAATTCTTTTAAGACAGCTTTTTGGTCAATGGTTAGATTTTCTAATTCACAGTCTATGTCTTGATTCTCAGAAAAACTCAAATCAATCCACAATTTCAATAAACTTTTGTTGTTATTTTTTAATAAAAACTCCCACATTATTTCCTTTTCTAGATAAGGTTTTAATTGAAAATCTATAAATAAAAAGGAATATTTCAGGATATTATAATAATTTACAAAAGTTCAATATAAGGCATTCAAAATTGAAAAAAGTTCTTAGTAGAATAGTTAAATATAATTAAATTAATAACTGATCACTTAACATTATTGTAATTTCAATGCATTAGAATATTGGATTAATTATACTCAATTAAATAAAATCTACCAATCGCTGCACAGTGTACAGTATTAACAGATATTACTAAAAAAATTAAGCTTACCAAAAGTCGAAAAGAAGAGTTTTGTACCAACTTTACACTTCCACTTATGATCTTTTTTGTTAATTTCTGAAAATGTTGCTGTATAATTTTCATCCCGACTAAGAATATTGCTTTTGTTTTCAATTGCTTTCAGTAAATTCCATGTCACAATGAAATTTTCAGGCATTTTACTTATTTTACACAAATGATCACCAATATAGTTTCTCAGATCCTTTTTGTCAGTTTCCACAAAGATCTGGGTCATTTCCAAAACTGGATCTAATTTCATATTGTTTAAAATATGAGAAGCCCTGAATATTTGTTTCCTATTAAGAAGCTCATGTACCCACAAATTAACCTACGAATAGAGCAGAAGATATTTGTGGCTGGAGTTCGGAAAACGAGCACCATCAAAGGTTTCAAATTTTTACCACACAATCCTTTACTGACTAAATGATAATACCTAATAGGATTTTTGAAGAGTCAAACCGAAAGGGGTAATAATGCATCAACAGGGGCTGCAGTTTAATAGGTATATGTATAAGTTGAATGTCTGTATACAACAAAATAAATTGTTCAATGGTTACAGTTCTCACCCGGTAAGGGGAAACTGTTACACATCTTAAACTAACATATCCTATTTAACATAACACAAACCAACCTAATTCATACTAGGTTGTTAGGGTAGATAATGGTTACCTCCTTCTCCCTCTTTGTTTTTTTTTAAACGAGTATACAGTTCCTAGAGAACATTATCTTGTAAAAGATTGAAGCTAATCTAAGGGTTCTGTTTCCCAAAAACGTATTTTTAAGCTACCATTACAGAAAAAAGAAATTTTTACAACTTCCGCTTTAAATTGTCAAAAATCTGATCCATAAAGGAGTGTCTAGTAAAAGTTTTAAATCAATCAGGTGTTCCTTTTCAAAACTTCAGTCATATTTGCCTCTTATTCAATTATACAATTGAAAAATTACTTACTTCTTGATTAAAAACTGTCTGCGCCTTTTCATAAGCTGTATGATTCCGTGTAGCCAAAAACTTAATTGCCAGTTGAACATGAACCCCTTTAACAGCAGCCTCCCTGACAACTTCTCGGTCTCCCATTTCACACCAGCCACTCCAAACTCTTTGTTCTTCTTTCGTGGTTCCAGAAGGAAAAGGAACATCCTAAAGAACAAACAGTCAAAAAAATGAATTAATGAATGTAGAAAACATACCTTGCATACAAAAATATGTTTTATTGACATTATTGTCTGCACTTGTAGCAAAAGCCTGTTTCTTTAAAATGATTCATTTTTGATTAAAACTACTCTTTAAAACTGTTATGTCAACATGATAAGAACACTTTTATCGAACAGTCGTGACCAAAGATCATGTTTTTGTTTGAATTCAAATAATTTTCATTATAATATGCCGTTTAACATAATATGGAAACAAAAGTAGGTTATTGTTGGCCTTGTTATTGTTGGCTATTGTCATAGATAGCTATTGTTTACATCTTGTTATTCTTCTGATCATAGATAAACCTTTAATACGCTTTTAATAATTCTAATGTTCGGATCTTTGTGATCATAGATGCCCTGTGAGAGTAGTCGACTGAGCAATGACAGAGGAAGGGTCAGAAAATTTGCATATAAAATAATATTTCCATTTTTTCTCCCTAATCATTCGTGTAGATATAACTACCCTTTATACCCACTTTATCTGTCGAACCTACTAGCAATTTATAATAAGCACTTAAACTAACAGCACACATCATCCTATATATATCAACTAATCTTCATAAGTAATAATATCAGATAATACAATTTATTTTTGACTTGTACTGGTTTTTTCCCCTGTCCCCGGCAATTTTTATTGCTCCACTATGACGTAGTGTCAGCCATCATTCTTTTCTAATTGTTGGAGTTGTCGGCCATCATTCTTTTCTAATTGTTGGAGTTGTCGGCCATCATTCTTTTTCAATTGTTGTTGCATTGTTACTGATGTCGGCCATTATGGTTTTTTAATAGATGTATAGTAATGAATGATTAAAATTTAAAGAAATTGTTTGTAAATAGGTATGCAATACATCGTACACTGTACAAGAAATTGTTGATACTAACTTTCATTAACGTAATACTGCTTTGCCCTGTGCCGACAGCACTCATATTTTTGTTTATATATAATATTGTATTGATCAATTGTATTTTAGTCTTAGTCTTAACTTAACGTAACTTAGCCTAATCATAATAAATAATTAATGTACTGACTAGTTGATTTATGTATACTGATCGCTTAACATTTATACTGTTCATTTAGGATTTTTATACTGACCATTTGGTAATAAAATATTGACTGAAAATTGATTTATATACATATACTGACCGAAAATGGGTTTAAGTACTGACTATTTAATTTGTCTGTTTAAGAACCAATTAGCAGGTTGAAAGTACATTTCGTTTCGATAACGGTAAAAACAAGCTTAAATTTCATATGTAAAATAACATTCTTGTGTTTTGCTTTACTCACTATACCTTTAAAAAATCATGCATTTTACATTCTTTCTTACTCTTATATGTTTAACAAACTTCGGAATTGGACAAATAACAGTTCCTAACCAATTTCATTTTCCCTATGGAGATCCTGTAATTCCTTTCATTGGAGTAAGTTATAAATTTTTGTTTATTTATACTGACTTTTACTTTTTAACTATAAATTTTAGCTTTTTGTGGCGATTGCATTTCCAGTTGAGATTAATAACGTGGATTTATTTTTTTCGGTTAATTTAGAAGCCAATTACAATTTACCATCAAATCAAACTAATTTCACGTATCCACCCACCGTTTCTAATAGGAATTTTCCTACTATTTCGAGATTAGGCGTGTACAGGGCGTTAGAATTCAAATTAGAAGGGTACGTAAAAAAAAGTGTGTATATTTATGTACACGCAGTATTAGTTATATTCTTTATTTATTTAGATTATACGTATTTGTATTTATTTCAACAATGTTGTCGATTAAAATTGGCAGTCGCGTGAATTAATTGCGTGGTGCGCACGCAACTTCCGTTGCACGCTAAAAACTCTCAACCCGCCAAAAAAAGTATAATTACTTTATAAATTTTACATTTGTTTCAAAATGTAACTTTTATAAATTTTTATAGGCATGGATATCCAGGTCGGGAATGCCTTTTAAGAATGATTTGTGAATGTGCTGAGAAAAATTTAGACGGAAATGGAATTTTGGGTGATTTAATAAATATAATTTTGAGGTGAATACATACAATATTTATAATAATCACATTCCAAAATAGCCGTGGGTATTTGATTATCATTTTCAATGTATTATTTTCAGGCCTTCTTACAGTTTGAAAGAAAATGGTTCATCAGTATATGACGAAGCTGAAAATTATGGAAAATCTAACGAACACTGTGAAATATATCAAGACTTATGCCCATTTAGTATTTTAAAATTAATTACATGGTCTGATATGTAGTGTAGTCTATTTATGATCAATAAATGTAGCAGCCTGTGCATNTATTAGTGTTGTTTAACACAAAATTTTTAGTATTCAGTTTGACTTAAAGAAATGGGAATGTAAATCAGGTACTGAATTTTTATTAATTAATTGGGTAACTTTAAATAACTCAATTTTAAATTTTTGTCCAACGAAATGCACATTATAGTACAAACTTTTGTTATAGCTGTTTGATTTATGCTGATGTTATTGGTAAACATCGACCATTAAACATAAAGTGTTCGCTGTCTTCATTTTCCAGAAGTCATAACTCATACTGCCCAAAATCCTTTTTCTCATATTTGTTTTAATAGATTCATTAAACATTTATTATTTTAATAATTCACAAATAGATTCTTTTTTTATTAATCATTCATGCAGCGTCTGTGTGTGAGCGTTTGACGTGTTCTAGAGGACAAAATACGAATCAGTTTTTATATCCCTTTTTCCACACTGTATCCCTTAAATAAGTTAATTGATTCTCTGCCAACATGTCTTCGATAAGATCAGAAAATCCAAGCTCACTTGCTATTCGATATCTGGTATGAACCGATGACAATTTTCGCAATATATCTTTCATATTCTTCGCCATAGTTGCCGTTATGCTCGCCGATGAGAGGAACTTTCTCGAAACGTCATTAACAAGGGTGTCTGTTAATACAAGCGAAGTTAGGAAACTGTCGAAATAGTTTTGCTTATTCTGCACGACAAATTGTTCATATAACGCGGACGCCCAATCAGGCTGATATTTATACGCCTCTGCAAGAATTAGAGATTGTGGAAACCTGATGATAAAGAAATATGTTTAAAAATTTTACCTTATTCAAATCCAGGATGAGGTGAGGTCAGGTCTAAGCCAGGCAAGCAACACATACCACAAGTGCACAACTATAGTACAGTAACCAATCACTTTTACGCAAACATTTAGCCCTTCCCTCTCTCCCAATTTAGTAAAACTTCGCAAATTATATTAAGCAAAGATAAGATGGAATGACACTTTATAAGACATGAAGGGCTAGTTACAGACATGTTAGAAGCAGTAACATAAGAAAAAAAGGCAGAGGTAGACCCTAGATCTAAATTAAATTAGTGTCACAAATACGTAGGGGTGTGGGATATTCTAGTATTAGGAAAGAGGGAAGATTAGTTCAGGACAGGAAAGAGTGAAGGTGTGCGTTCAACCAATCCCATGTTGATGTGTTAAAAACAGAGATTGTTAAAATATGAAAATGTAACACTAATTGTGGAACTTTACACATAGATAGGTACATCTACTTCATATAGCAACAGAAGTATGTCTACTACGTGTTTTTATTATGCATGATTAAAGACACTCGATAGTGTGAACTAAAAAAATGCAACAGTTATTTAAATTATCAACAAATGTTATATTTAATATGTGACAAAAATCACTAATACTTACACTAATAAATATAAAAGGTAGTAATGAAATATAACATTTTAGCAAAGAATTCAGAACTGTTTCTTTCTGAAGATTTTTTATCAACTAAGTACCTACCTACCTAAATGAAGGGGAAGTACCAAATATTTCGAGGATTTTTATAACCGAAATTTGGTTTGTTCACGGCATACGATAGATTATCATAATCAATATGATGTTCACATTGCGAGGGGTTTTAATTATGCGATTATCACACTATTGATGGTCTACTGTTTTTTAAACTCTCTCTCTCTCTTCTTTGAAAACTTTCTCACCCATGTTTATTATGTATAAATATGGCAATAACCCAAGGCAAACAAAATAGTAAAAGTGAAATAAAAAGAATCCTACCTTAGATGTAAAGTAATTAGAGTGCCTATTTGGGAGTTGTTTAGGTTGAGAAGACAGTTACAGGATGCGTTCGTCCCCAGTCCTTTTAGAATTGAGAGCTGGAGGGCTACAAGTTCTGCTTGTTTCGCGGACTGCATAGCCTTCATCAGTTTCTCACCTTGTAAATGGTATTCAGCAGCATGGATGTAATTTTGCATCGCCTGTAATAATCCCAAATAGCAAAGTTAAAAATATCGTGTAACGAAATGAATTACTGAAATTCGTAAAATATTTTCAATTCAAAGATAAATATGTACATAGCATTTCTTTACCTTGTTTAAAGTAATTTTCGTTCCATCCGAATTACTCAAAAGGACAAACATTTCATTATCAGGATTAAGACCGTTGTTTTGCATTTCCAACCTGGAAATAGCAATCAGATTTTTGATCAGGCTCTGGGCTTCTTCTTCCCATATCTGAGCGATTTCGGAATATAATGTAAAATGTAACGCCACCATTCTGTACAATTCCCTGTTTTCGGGACAGTATTTTTTCAAATACTCCAGCAAAGCTATTTTGAGACCGTTGTCCTTTCTATTTCCTTTTCTTAATAAAAATTCGAAATGATCATTTTCTTTTAATATTTGGAAAATATAGCTCATTTCAGTGTATCTTCCCACGCCAGTTAGGAGTCTCACAATTAATTTCCAACTTTTAATTTCGAGGAGCATTGAGATGATCTTTTTACTTTTTCTTAAAATCACTGAAATGCCTTCCATGTTACAATCTGCCGTGAAACAGTCGTGTGATCGTATCAAGAGTTCTATAATCATTTGGAATTCGCTGATTTTAAACTCGCCACCGTCGATATTCTGGGCTTTATATAATGCACTAGCATAAGAATATAATTTTGCACCTAACGTTGACGAGGTATTTTCTGGTAAAAATTGTAGTATAAGTGGGAAGTCCCTATCCAAGTCTAAGTCCCACAAGACTGTCCCTTCAATTTTTGCTTTAGTAAAGGTATCGATCGCTGTAATCACTTCTTCACATACAAAATCAGCTACCTAATTAAAATTACGAGTTTATACTAAATTTTTTATAATTCGTTAATAAGATAGTACATATTGAAAAAACTCTTACTTTTTCTTTAGACCATTTCCAGACAACGATAAAATCATGTATAACTTGTAATTTGTTTCTGCAGTCTTCTTTTAAGCTTGCTTTGAGAAGTTCGATAGGTTGTTTACATTCTAATACTTGTTGGTATCTTCTATCAATGTTCACACTTATTCTAAAGGTGAGAAATACTTTCTGAGCCAAATCAAAACCATATTTCACCCTTTCTGATAGGATTTCGAGTATCTTCACTGTATCATTACCAGGAATTTCAAAGTCTTCCATGTTCATTGTAGAACTGAACCATCCTACAAATTAAAAAAACACATTTAAATAAGAAAAATGTTAAACCTCCCATCATACCTGTTCCAATGTTCGAAAGTTGAAAAGACTTGTATGATCCCGTTCCACGTTGACTGAATTTCCTCAGGTGGGCTGCTTTATTAACCAAAAGTCTTTGTTCTACATTAAGTTGGGAAGGAAGTAATAGGCCTTCGGCCAATTGTACACAGAGTGTCAATATTGTTAAATCTTCATGTTTGTGTCCAAACATCTTAGATAATTTCAAAACTTCAGTAAACCTTACAGAGTTCAACAAAGATTCTATAATCGTGTCAATATAATTTTTGTCAGCTTGTGTAAGAGTTAGCAACTCGTCTTCAGGAATAGAAATATTAGAAAGCTCTTGCTGTATGTGAGAATAAAGGAATGATTGAGATTCAGAAAAGAAAGGAAACTGGAAGTCATAATTTTTTAAATGTAAAACAGTGATCCACATTTTCTTCTCAATATCACTAATGTTACCCAAATTATTTGATTTAGCCCACTCTAGGGCAACTTTCAAGATTTTATATTTCTCAGTTTGGCTCTCCACTTTTGCGCAACATTTTTCTAAAGCTTTAAGCACTTTATCTTTTTGTCTTACATTAGCGAATTCTTTCAAACTGCAGCTCCAAAAATCATCATGTTGATGTTTTTTTTCAAATTCATCTTCCCATTTTTGGAGTATAACATGATCAAAAGTAATACCTTCGATACAGCCAATTTCAAAAGCGACTTTATAAAACTTTTTATTTATAAGTTCGTCTATGTAATTTTGAATCGAAGTAGTTCTTGTTTCCTGCCAAAACAAATCAGTAAAACTCGGTCTAATATTGCATTTGTTTTTAGATATACTGTTCAGCATATTTAATGTTTTCTCTATAGAATCCAAAGAGATAGGCAGATATTCTGATACGTTAAATTTGATTAAGAGTTTCAAAAGTTGCGTTTGCTGGTATGATGATTTTAAAATATAATCAAAAGTAGCTGCTAAAAGTGATACAGCCACACTTTCAATCCATTGTCTGTTGTCAATGTAGGATAAATCGCGATCTATATCCATTTCAATATAACTGTTTTTTAAAGTTTTTAGTTTTAATTTAAAAGATTCTAATTTCTCGTTAATAAAAGTTTCACTGAAATCATTTTTTGCACAATTGACAAGCACCTCGAGGAATGCCGTTAATGGATTTTCCTGTTAATTAAAACAAATAAAAGATTTTATTTGTAAATTAAAATAACTTATGAACTTACTGGTAAAAATATTTGAAAACTCTCCAAAAGTGTTAAAAAATAATTATTTTGCTGCACTTTAACGAGAATATTTTGTACCAATTTGGAATCATAAACAACGTCTTCAGCTGAAGTAAATTTTACATCTAAGTTGCTGCTCACTGATAACCACGTTAGCCAATTAGTTAAAACAGAGTCCGGCTGAAAATACAATTCATCATTTTTCTTTTAAAACAATGTTTACTGTATTGCATAAAGTATTTTGATAATTGATAAACAATGAAGGCTGCGTTTAGTACACTAATAACTTGATATATGATTAATTATTAAATTTTTTATATTTTAATAGTGAATATCATTTGTTCATGTTTTATCACTAGTGTTAATTGTAAGCACAATTACGTTTTGTAAACTATATGAATTATAGTAAAAAGGGTTTTAAAAAAACTGTATATTTTTTAATAAAATTATTCCTAGTTTTAAAATAAAGACTATACTTTATTTAAGTCCATTTTATATTTTAATGACATGATCTGTGACTAACAACTTGTTTTGAAGAAATTTTATTTTTTGAATAATATTACGACTCACCTCGTAAC
>NW_020438939.1:1145514-1156450 GCF_000699045.2 Agrilus planipennis
TGTTCTTAAAGTTTAGTTTTAATAGATCATCTTCACTCACCCTTGTATAAAACATGACACTGATCGCAATTTTAATTATAACTATTAATACATCTATATGAATGTCTTAATAGATGGTCAAAAATAAAATGTAAAACTTCAAACAACCGTATTGTGTCTGTGTACTGATTATTAAACAAATTAATGTAATAAAGATTACTTACATGTGTCCCCCTAAAAGTTTGGAATTGAGCGTTACAATCATAGAACCCACCCAAACAATAATAAATACTTCGGCAAATTCAGGGCCTCCATCATTTGATTTATCTACTCTAGAGCCTTGTAATATCCTTAAAAATTAATTTATTACTGAAAGAATTGTAATACAACTATTTTCTTACATTGCCATGAATGTGCATATGATTAAAGGTCCCCATAGGTCCCCTACAACATCCAGGATTTCAATTATAAGACACATTAAACACTATTTATTACTTACATTCCTTTAAAAGTGTCTTTTTCTCTCTTGGGAATAATACATAGAAAAACTTTATACCAATTATTTTAACATCTCTAAGCTATAAAAACAATAAGATGAAACTTGACACAAAGTTTTGATAAGGGCATTCTTACTATGGTCTCTTTTATTGGTTCATCTAATGAGTTGAACCCAGGTTCTCCTAATTTTGCGTTGCTTTTGCTCCCAGGAACTCTAATTTCACCCTCAACGTGTTCTTCCAGGTCATCATAAAGCTAAATATGCAAAAACATAGTTTCCTTATTCATAAAAGTGTAAAAAAATAAATAATAGACAAACCTCTAATTTAGTTTCCTCAGGCTTCAAGTCGATTTCAAAATCTTCACTTTTTAACGAATTATATTCATAATTCGTATGAGGTCTTGCCATTTTGCCATTAAATATCATTTAATTTAAATAAACACATTGCTAAAAGTGACGATGTTATCTAAACGTCACATTTATTGCAGGTTAAGTTGACACTCTTTATTTCTGTATAGTATGCTACCCGTTAACATTCAGGCTTAAAAGAAGTTGCCTATATTCAAACCGAGTGTATATTTAATATACAGGTGATCACTTTTAAATGCCCACGCACGGTAATCAATTATTTTATAATAATTAGTTCTTCCCCTGTCCCCGGCCATTTTTATTGCTACACTATGACGTAGTGTCGGCCATCATTCTTTTCTAATTGTTGGAGTTGTCGGCCATCATTCTTTTTCAATTGTTGTTGCATTGTTACTGATGTCGGCCATTATGGTTTTTTAATAGATGTATAGTAATGAATGATTAAAATTTAAAGAAATTGTTTGTAAATAGGTATGCAATACATCGTACACTGTACAAGAAATTGTTGATACTAACTTTCATTAACGTAATACTGCTTTGCCCTGTGCCGACAGCACTCATATTTTTGTTTATATATAATATTGTATTGATCAATTGTATTTTAGTCTTAGTCTTAACTTAACGTAACTTAGCCTAATCATAATAAATAATTAATGTACTGACTAGTTGATTTATGTATACTGATCGCTTAACATTTATACTGTTCATTTAGGATTTTTATACTGACCATTTGGTAATAAAATATTGACTGAAAATTGATTTATATACATATACTGACCGAAAATGGGTTTAAGTACTGACTATTTAATTTGTCTGTTTAAGAACCAATTAGCAGGTTGAAAGTACATTTCGTTTCGATAACGGTAAAAACAAGCTTAAATTTCATATGTAAAATAACATTCTTGTGTTTTGCTTTACTCACTATACCTTTAAAAAATCATGCATTTTACATTCTTTCTTACTCTTATATGTTTAACAAACTTCGGAATTGGACAAATAACAGTTCCTAACCAATTTCATTTTCCCTATGGAGATCCTGTAATTCCTTTCATTGGAGTAAGTTATAAATTTTTGTTTATTTATACTGACTTTTACTTTTTAACTATAAATTTTAGCTTTTTGTGGCGATTGCATTTCCAGTTGAGATTAATAACGTGGATTTATTTTTTTCGGTTAATTTAGAAGCCAATTACAATTTACCATCAAATCAAACTAATTTCACGTATCCACCCACCGTTTCTAATAGGAATTTTCCTACTATTTCGAGATTAGGCGTGTACAGGGCGTTAGAATTCAAATTAGAAGGGTACGTAAAAAAAAGTGTGTATATTTATGTACACGCAGTATTAGTTATATTCTTTATTTATTTAGATTATACGTATTTGTATTTATTTCAACAATGTTGTCGATTAAAATTGGCAGTCGCGTGAATTAATTGCGTGGTGCGCACGCAACTTCCGTTGCACGCTAAAAACTCTCAACCCGCCAAAAAAAGTATAATTACTTTATAAATTTTACATTTGTTTCAAAATGTAACTTTTATAAATTTTTATAGGCATGGATATCCAGGTCGGGAATGCCTTTTAAGAATGATTTGTGAATGTGCTGAGAAAAATTTAGACGGAAATGGAATTTTGGGTGATTTAATAAATATAATTTTGAGGTGAATACATACAATATTTATAATAATCACATTCCAAAATAGCCGTGGGTATTTGATTATCATTTTCAATGTATTATTTTCAGGCCTTCTTACAGTTTGAAAGAAAATGGTTCATCAGTATATGACGAAGCTGAAAATTATGAAAAATCTAACGAACACTGTGAAATATATCAAGACTTATGCCCATTTAGTATTTTAAAATTAATTACATGGTCTGATATGTAGTGTAGTCTATTTATGATCAATAAATGTAGCAGCCTGTGCATTTTTTTGTTACAAACTATTTTACTTATTTATTATTGGTACATAAAATTAACACCTTAGGAATATTTGCAAACTGAGTAAAGAACGTCTTTTCTTAGCGGAACCGTTAAATGGAACAAACAATAATATTCGTTAAAAATTATAGTCGTACTTGGTAACTTGAAATAAACAACTTCCTTTACCTTTATTACAATAAAAAATGCGTTGTTATATCACTGTAAAATCCATATTATTTCTCTGTGTCGTTAGTTTGAATAATTCCATTGGAAATATTGAAATAAAAAACAAATTTCGGTTCCCTTTTGGTGATCCTCTTTTGCCTTACATTGGGGTAAGAATAAAGAATGTAATGTTACCCAATTAGAATAAGATATATTTTTTAGCTATTTGTTGGGATATCATTACCAATTGATATTAAAAATATCGATTTGTATTTTACTGCCAATATGGAAGCAGTTTATTATTTACCAACAAATGAAACAGAATTTTCATATCCGCCAGATATTTCAAGCCGCTCTATTTTCCCTATAACCAGATGGGATTTCTATAAAGCTGTTGAAGCCAAACTACGAAGGTACAAGTTAAAATTATTAATTGGTACGTTTTTCCTATCTTTTTTTAATTTCAGACTTGGATATCCAGGAGAAGATTGCCTTTTAAGAACCATTTGTGAAGCTTCTGAAATGCATTTAAGCATCAATGGAGTTCTAGGGGATTTACTGAACGTTGCTTTGAGGCATGTACCCAATTTGGGGGTATTTAAAAATTACGAGAAATATTGTAATATGCATATTAAATTATTTTAGGCCTTCATTAAGTACAATTGAAAACAAAATGACAACTTATTTGAAGGCGGAAAGTTATGGAGAAATTAAAAGGCACTGCAAAAAATACAGCAAAAATTGTCCAATAAGTATTTTGGGACAAATTTCATGGATAGATGATATTTAACTAATATTTCATTTAAAATTCATAAGTCAATAATCATCGTATTAAAACCTAACTAGTAAAGACTACTTATATAGAAAAATACGTGTAATTAATAAATTTACCTTTTTAATAGTATAATGGCCCTAATAATTCATGCTAATAAATAATGTTAACACATACCGATTTAAAATAATTCTGCACCATTTTATTAGTTATTTTCACTCTCCTAAATATTTAAATAGTGTTTTAAACATTTCAACCATTAATTTTTATTTAATACAGACAAATAAAACATAAATTAACTGTCTATAAAAGAAAACTAACAATAAGATAAAATTTCTAAACAAATATAAAGCCCGATTTATCTTATGAAGTTGGGCACACTGCTAATTAACAAAACAACTTTGAGCCTTTGAGCGACCAATCAACCAGTCACAACGTTTGTAAACAGAAAAGGATTTCAGAGAGGTTATAACTTTTGACAGTTGGAAATTATAATATTCTTTTTCTAATAATAATTAATTTATTATGTCAGAAGAAAAGTGTGGAAACACTTGTCAGTTCATTTTTAAAAAGCGTAATATTAAAGCAAAGGGTGCTCGAAAAAGACAGGACACTTCAGAATCAGGTAAACCACTTTTCCATTTTTGTAGTTATTCTTATTGTATATTAAAATGTATTTCAGAAAATAGCGAAGATGAACATGAAAATACTGTTATCAAACCTTTATCAAGAAAAAGAAAAGTAAATTTAAATATTCAAAGTACTGCTGATACTAAGAAGAAGAAAGATGACACTAATGAATCACTAAGTGATACTGATGAAAATGATGAAGCAGTTTCAGTTAATTACAAATCAAACAGATCTGCAATGCCAAGCGGACCATCTGATCAATTAGCCACAGCTATTCTGGTAACTGAATCCAGTTCATCATATAATAAATTTATGTTGTAATTAAATTAATTAAATTGAATTTTACAATTTTTTAGGAAACTGAAACTGAAAAAGACCGAGATGCTCAAGCAATTTTTGAAAAACGACTTGAAATTAATAAAGAACTTGAAGGACAGGTAGATGACAAGGTGTACAGAGGATTAAATAATTATGCCCAATATTATAAACCTAAGGACACTGCTGCAGGAAATGCAAGCTCAGGTATTCATTTATTTAGTTGATGATATTATAAATATAATCAAATACATACTAAAAGCATTATTTAATTATAGGGTTAGTTAGGAAAGGTCCTATCAGAGCCCCAGCTAACTTAAGAGCTACTGTTCGATGGGATTATCAACCAGATATATGTAAAGATTATAAAGAAACAGGGTATTGTGGTTTTGGAGACAGTTGTAAATTTTTGCATGATAGAAGTGATTATAAACATGGCTGGCAACTGGAAAGAGAATGGGCTTCTGGTGAATATGGACATGAAAGTGATGATGACAAAAAATACGAAATTGACTCTGATAAAGAAGATTTGCCATTCAAATGTTACATTTGCAGGAAAAGTTTTGTTAATCCAATTGTTACAAAGTAAGTTAGCAAAACATTCATACCTATTTATTGCAGTAAATTATTATTAATTCTACTCTTTGTTTCAGATGTAAACATTACTTTTGTGAGGGTTGTGCATTGAACAGATATAAGAAGACTTCAAGATGTGCTATTTGTTCTGCTCAGACAAATGGGGTATTTAATCCAGCAAAAGAATTAATTGCAAAGCTTAAACATCTAAAAGAACAAGAGGAAGAAGAAGAACAACAAAATAATTCAAATTCTGACTCTGACTGATTTTGTATTTAAGTACAAAAAGAATATTAAGTATGTAATTTTAAGAAATTATAGAGTTTTATTTATATTGTTGTGAATTATTCAGTTTAAAAATAATAAGTACTAGTATATACTATTTAAGGCATTATTGCTCACCTTTCCCTCATGAGGGACGTCTTCGATTCTTCTACTTTTATGTCATTAAAAAGAGCGTGCTGTAAGTGTTCTGATAAAGCAGTGTTTTTAAACTTTACACATACTTTAGATATTTGGTTCTCAGGATAGTTAAAGTATTGCACGAAAATAAGAAACGCTAGCCAATGATTGTTTTCAGCCAGTTTTACAAGTATTTGTTCAGGATATTTTGTCTCGTGATATTTAGCAAAGTTTATAAGCACCTTATACTTTTTTAAAATATCCACAAAGTTGTAAACGTTAAAGCATTCCATTAAGTTAATTATATCGGAGCTATACAAGTTTTCGATGTCTTTGATAACATCTTCTGGTGTAAGACTGAAAAGAAGCCGTCCTTTTGAATCGAATTCCAAGTCCAATAAGTTGGCTATATGTATGTGATTTCGTAATTTGTAACAATCTTCACCAATCATTCTTAAAAAAGCTATACAAGTAGCAGTTAATTTTGGTTTATTGTAATTTTTATAAGCGAATTTTTCGATCTTTCTGAGAACTTCTTCATTGGCATTGGACGATGTGTAAAAACTTAAAGCAGCAATGCTGGGTCTTTCTTGGCGTATATACGTTAAGAAATTAATTTTTTTTTTGTAAGTGTAATCAAGTAAAGAAGTATGAGAAGTGAATGTAGGAAATGACGAGTCATTTGAAAAACGAAAGTTAAAAACATTTTTAACATCCACATTGGCATGTTTTTCTAAGAGATCGTAAATCGTTAAAGTAGTACTTGTTTCTGTATTAATTTCTGCAACTAATTTTCTAACGACTGGTAACTTTTCGACTGCCTTTTCCAAGAATTTAAGATCTATTTCAAAATTGTGAAGATATTCTGATCCTTTTCCTTTAATTGGTAACAATAAATTCTTATCGTTGAATAATACTAGGGAAAGGAATATTAAAGGATTTTCAATAAAATAAGAATGTAAATCACCACCAGACNTGGCATGTTTTTCTAAGAGATCGTAAATCGTTAAAGTAGTACTTGTTTCTGTATTAATTTCTGCAACTAATTTTCTAACGACTGGTAACTTTTCGACTGCCTTTTCCAAGAATTTAAGATCTATTTCAAAATTGTGAAGATATTCTGATCCTTTTCCTTTAATTGGTAACAATAAATTCTTATCGTTGAATAATACTAGGGAAAGGAATATTAAAGGATTTTCAATAAAATAAGAATGTAAATCACCACCAGACAAAAGTTTAGCAAAATCAAAAATATTTTTAATAAAATTATTATCGTTTCTAAAATTGGTTGCTAAATGCTTTGTACTAATAATTATGTTTAAATGTTCCGAATTAAAATTATTATAATCAAAACATTGTGTACCTATTTGATTTAGAACTACGTTAAGAGGAATGTAATATTTATTTTTTATACAATGCTTAGTAAATGAATTCAAAAAATGACCAATCTGATTTTTCTTCAATAAATCATACAATTCTGAAATGCCAGTCGTGTTAATAATTCGTCGAATTAAATAAACCACATCATTTACTTCTTTTGAGCAAAACATGCCAAATTTACACAATTCATTCAGTACAAAATCTCTAAGTTCATCTTCTATACAAGTGCTGTTTTCACATAATAAATCTACCATTTCTTTACTGATTTCGTAACTTTTAAATAATTCTTTTAAGACAGCTTTTTGGTCAATGGTTAGATTTTCTAATTCACAGTCTATGTCTTGATTCTCAGAAAAACTCAAATCAATCCACAATTTCAATAAACTTTTGTTGTTATTTTTTAATAAAAACTCCCACATTATTTCCTTTTCTAGATAAGGTTTTAATTGAAAATCTATAAATAAAAAGGAATATTTCAGGATATTATAATAATTTACAAAAGTTCAAAATAAGGCATTCAAAATTGAAAAAAGTTCTTAGTAGAATAGTTAAATATAATTAAATTAATAACTGATCACTTAACATTATTGTAATTTCAATGCATTAGAATATTGGATTAATTATACTCAATTAAATAAAATCTACCAATCGCTGCACAGTGTACAGTATTAACAGATATTACTAAAAAAATTAAGCTTACCAAAAGTCGAAAAGAAGAGTTTTGTACCAACTTTACACTTCCACTTATGATCTTTTTTGTTAATTTCTGAAAATGTTGCTGTATAATTTTCATCCCGACTAAGAATATTGCTTTTGTTTTCAATTGCTTTCAGTAAATTCCATGTCACAATGAAATTTTCAGGCATTTTACTTATTTTACACAAATGATCACCAATATAGTTTCTCAGATCCTTTTTGTCAGTTTCCACAAAGATCTGGGTCATTTCCAAAACTGGATCTAATTTCATATTGTTTAAAATATGAGAAGCCCTGAATATTTGTTTCCTATTAAGAAGCTCATGTACCCACAAATTAACCTACGAATAGAGCAGAAGATATTTGTGGCTGGAGTTCGGAAAACGAGCACCATCAAAGGTTTCAAATTTTTACCACACAATCCTTTACTGACTAAATGATAATACCTAATAGGATTTTTGAAGAGTCAAACCGAAAGGGGTAATAATGCATCAACAGGGGCTGCAGTTTAATAGGTATATGTATAAGTTGAATGTCTGTATACAACAAAATAAATTGTTCAATGGTTACAGTTCTCACCCGGTAAGGGGAAACTGTTACACATCTTAAACTAACATATCCTATTTAACATAACACAAACCAACCTAATTCATACTAGGTTGTTAGGGTAGATAATGGTTACCTCCTTCTCCCTCTTTGTTTTTTTTTAAACGAGTATACAGTTCCTAGAGAACATTATCTTGTAAAAGATTGAAGCTAATCTAAGGGTTCTGTTTCCCAAAAACGTATTTTTAAGCTACCATTACAGAAAAAAGAAATTTTTACAACTTCCGCTTTAAATTGTCAAAAATCTGATCCATAAAGGAGTGTCTAGTAAAAGTTTTAAATCAATCAGGTGTTCCTTTTCAAAACTTCAGTCATATTTGCCTCTTATTCAATTATACAATTGAAAAATTACTTACTTCTTGATTAAAAACTGTCTGCGCCTTTTCATAAGCTGTATGATTCCGTGTAGCCAAAAACTTAATTGCCAGTTGAACATGAACCCCTTTAACAGCAGCCTCCCTGACAACTTCTCGGTCTCCCATTTCACACCAGCCACTCCAAACTCTTTGTTCTTCTTTCGTGGTTCCAGAAGGAAAAGGAACATCCTAAAGAACAAACAGTCAAAAAAATGAATTAATGAATGTAGAAAACATACCTTGCATACAAAAATATGTTTTATTGACATTATTGTCTGCACTTGTAGCAAAAGCCTGTTTCTTTAAAATGATTCATTTTTGATTAAAACTACTCTTTAAAACTGTTATGTCAACATGATAAGAACACTTTTATCGAACAGTCGTGACCAAAGATCATGTTTTTGTTTGAATTCAAATAATTTTCATTATAATATGCCGTTTAACATAATATGGAAACAAAAGTAGGTTATTGTTGGCCTTGTTATTGTTGGCTATTGTCATAGATAGCTATTGTTTACATCTTGTTATTCTTCTGATCATAGATAAACCTTTAATACGCTTTTAATAATTCTAATGTTCGGATCTTTGTGATCATAGATGCCCTGTGAGAGTAGTCGACTGAGCAATGACAGAGGAAGGGTCAGAAAATTTGCATATAAAATAATATTTCCATTTTTTCTCCCTAATCATTCGTGTAGATATAACTACCCTTTATACCCACTTTATCTGTCGAACCTACTAGCAATTTATAATAAGCACTTAAACTAACAGCACACATCATCCTATATATATCAACTAATCTTCATAAGTAATAATATCAGATAATACAATTTATTTTTGACTTGTACTGGTTTTTTCCCCTGTCCCCGGCAATTTTTATTGCTCCACTATGACGTAGTGTCAGCCATCATTCTTTTCTAATTGTTGGAGTTGTCGGCCATCATTCTTTTCTAATTGTTGGAGTTGTCGGCCATCATTCTTTTTCAATTGTTGTTGCATTGTTACTGATGTCGGCCATTATGGTTTTTTAATAGATGTATAGTAATGAATGATTAAAATTTAAAGAAATTGTTTGTAAATAGGTATGCAATACATCGTACACTGTACAAGAAATTGTTGATACTAACTTTCATTAACGTAATACTGCTTTGCCCTGTGCCGACAGCACTCATATTTTTGTTTATATATAATATTGTATTGATCAATTGTATTTTAGTCTTAGTCTTAACTTAACGTAACTTAGCCTAATCATAATAAATAATTAATGTACTGACTAGTTGATTTATGTATACTGATCGCTTAACATTTATACTGTTCATTTAGGATTTTTATACTGACCATTTGGTAATAAAATATTGACTGAAAATTGATTTATATACATATACTGACCGAAAATGGGTTTAAGTACTGACTATTTAATTTGTCTGTTTAAGAACCAATTAGCAGGTTGAAAGTACATTTCGTTTCGATAACGGTAAAAACAAGCTTAAATTTCATATGTAAAATAACATTCTTGTGTTTTGCTTTACTCACTATACCTTTAAAAAATCATGCATTTTACATTCTTTCTTACTCTTATATGTTTAACAAACTTCGGAATTGGACAAATAACAGTTCCTAACCAATTTCATTTTCCCTATGGAGATCCTGTAATTCCTTTCATTGGAGTAAGTTATAAATTTTTGTTTATTTATACTGACTTTTACTTTTTAACTATAAATTTTAGCTTTTTGTGGCGATTGCATTTCCAGTTGAGATTAATAACGTGGATTTATTTTTTTCGGTTAATTTAGAAGCCAATTACAATTTACCATCAAATCAAACTAATTTCACGTATCCACCCACCGTTTCTAATAGGAATTTTCCTACTATTTCGAGATTAGGCGTGTACAGGGCGTTAGAATTCAAATTAGAAGGGTACGTAAAAAAAAGTGTGTATATTTATGTACACGCAGTATTAGTTATATTCTTTATTTATTTAGATTATACGTATTTGTATTTATTTCAACAATGTTGTCGATTAAAATTGGCAGTCGCGTGAATTAATTGCGTGGTGCGCACGCAACTTCCGTTGCACGCTAAAAACTCTCAACCCGCCAAAAAAAGTATAATTACTTTATAAATTTTACATTTGTTTCAAAATGTAACTTTTATAAATTTTTATAGGCATGGATATCCAGGTCGGGAATGCCTTTTAAGAATGATTTGTGAATGTGCTGAGAAAAATTTAGACGGAAATGGAATTTTGGGTGATTTAATAAATATAAT
>NW_020438939.1:1159635-1163300 GCF_000699045.2 Agrilus planipennis
GAAACTACATTACAATAAAAAAAGAGAAGTATTTCAAATAAATAATAATGAATAGAGCGTCTTTTTTTCCAAATAAATCCACTTCTTCAACAAGAATACCTTTACATTTTATTCCTTAAGACATCATTTAAATAACAAACAGGTTCTGATAAAACACGTCTTTTACATTCTTGTACAGTGATACACTTTCATCGTTTACCTCGTCTACCTTGTGCAAGAGACCGAAACGCAGCTAGAAAAGAGAAAGAAACAATATAATTAGGCAGTGAAAGTAATAATTTGCCACCTCCTCTAAAAATTTTATCAAGAACTTGCTCGTAACAGACAAAGACTTAAAGACAATATACAACAGTAATTTGCTTTGGCTAACAAAAAATAACGGTAAATGGTAATTTCTAACTGTGCGGTAGTTTTAAGAATGTGGTTCACACCAAAATAATAATTTTTTATTTACTTATTTAAATAAAAATATCCTATCGAAACAATATGGGGTGGAATGGGGCATTATCAGTGTTGTTATGTGCTACAATTTTTAATTTACATCATCACACCGAGGCTTATACAGGTATTACTTTACTTTTACAAGCAAGTGTAAAAAGTTTAACAAAAACTGACCTATCCAAAATAGTTATTATGCATTAAAAAACTAATATAAGTTTTTATAATTTTTATTTTATTCGTGTATGGAATCAAACACTAGACCAAAATTTATGTAATAAAGAAATCCATTATATAAGTGTTATTTTAGCAGCGAAACATAATAAGGTCGTGGTGTGCTATGTAGGAACATGGGCAGTATACAGACCTGGTAAAGGATCATTTTCCATCGATCATATTGATCCTACTGTTTGTACACATCTTATTTATGCATTTGCTGGTTTAGATGTAGCAAAGGATAGCATTAAATCTCTGGGTAAGCTTATGTTTCAAAATACTTCTGTATCGTACTGTACATAGAAAAGTATCGGGGTACGATACATACGGTGCCCTGCAAAATTAAAGAACTTTTCCCACAATCAATTACATTATTTATTATTATTTAGACGCATGGCAAGATTTAACCGATAATTACGGAAAAGGTGGATATAAACGGATGACAAACATTAAAAATTTTTATCCACATATAAAAATATCTCTAGCAATTGGAGGATGGAACGAAGGTTCGGCTAATTATTCAGCATTAGTTAAAAGTGCCCAAAGAAGATCTAGATTTATTAGTAGCGTTATAGATTTTATAAGGTAAATACTCAAAGGAATATGATGACAAATTGTAAATTATGAAAACATTTGATATAAATTTTTTTATTTACTATATAGAAAATACAAATTCGATGGTTTAGATCTTGATTGGGAATTTCCCGGAAAGAGAGGTGGAGATCAAGAAGATAAACATAACTTCTTGCTTCTTGTAAAAGTAAACAAATAAAATTAATACACTTATAAGTAATTTTTTCAACAAAATCGTTTATGTTTTAGGAATTAAAATCAGCATTCAGGAAATACAATTTGCTTTTAACAGCCGCCATTGGGGCTGGTAAAGATACCATTGATGTCGCTTATGATGTAGGAGGCATATCAAATTATTTAGATTATATCCATGTTATGTGTTATGATTATCATGGGGCCTGGGATGGGAAGACTGGTCCAAATGCCCCCCTAAGAAGCAAAGATACTAATGACACATATACCGTTGTAAGTAATTAATGGTGACATCTAAGAAAGGTAGTTTTGTCACTAGTACCATTGTAGGAATATTCTATTAAATACTTAATTAAACTGGGAGCAGCTAAAGAAAAATTAGTTCTTGGTGTACCTTTGTATGGAAGAACTTTTTTGACCCCTGAACCTTGGCCATTGGATTCTCATGAAGAACCGAAATTTGGCGCGGTGGCGAGAAGTTTTGGATTCCAGGGGCCGTTTACAAAAGAAAATGGATTTATGGGTTACAACGAGGTATTTATAGTTACAATTTTTGTTGAAACTAAAATCTTAAAGTTTTTCCTTTAGATTTGTTTAGAACTCCAAAATACGACAGCTAATTGGAAGACATTTTGGGATGAAGATTCGCAAACTCCATTAGCTGTTAGTGACGATAAAGTTATTTCATATGATAATGAAAGATCTATTGTGGCAAAAGTCAGATTTGCTATTGCAGAAAGTTTAGGAGGAATCATGGTATGGTCCATGGATACCGATGATTTTCACGGTGATTGCTCGGTCGAAAAATTTCCACTTATGAAAACCATTAATAAAGCAATTGAAATTTCCATTCGAGAAGTGGAAGAAAATCGCAAAAATGAAATTCCTGATGATGAAAAGACCAAAAACAATCATGCTTCTTCTACAGTATATGAAAAAAGCTGTGCTCCTATTGTTATAATGTTGGGATGTATTTTAAATAAACTGCTAAATANTATATGCATAATTGTTTAATTTAAAGAAGGGTAGTGTTTTTGTGTTTTGATCCTGAAAATAACTTGATAATCAAGATAAACGTTACTTTTTAAGTCTTATTATTCAGAGAATGGTTAACAAATTTGTCGAGGGAGGTTCGATATTAATAAAATTCTTTACGTAATACTTGAACGCTCTCTTGACAAGTTAATTTGATATTAAGAAAATCGTCATTTTAAATTCGGAAAAAAATATATAAAAAGTAATTTTTTTTACTTGTTCAACCGATATATAGTGCAGGTATGTTGTGGATTCACAAAAAAACAGTTTTCATTTTTAACTTGCTGAAAAATTTTATACCTTTTGCAAATATATTATTTACCAAAATCGTTAAAATAAAAGTTCAGGGGCCTTGTAAAATTATTTTTAAGATTATAAGAAACTACATTACAATAAAAAAAGAGAAGTATTTCAAATAAATAATAATGAATAGAGCGTCTTTTTTTCCAAATAAATCCACTTCTTCAACAAGAATACCTTTACATTTTATTCCTTAAGACATCATTTAAATAACAAACAGGTTCTGATAAAACACGTCTTTTACATTCTTGTACAGTGATACACTTTCATCGTTTACCTCGTCTACCTTGTGCAAGAGACCGAAACGCAGCTAGAAAAGAGAAAGAAACAATATAATTAGGCAGTGAAAGTAATAATTTGCCACCTCCTCTAAAAATTTTATCAAGAACTTGCTCGTAACAGACAAAGACTTAAAGACAATATACAACAGTAATTTGCTTTGGCTAACAAAAAATAACGGTAAATGGTAATTTCTAACTGTGCGGTAGTTTTAAGAATGTGGTTCACACCAAAATAATAATTTTTTATTTACTTATTTAAATAAAAATATCCTATCGAAACAATATGGGGTGGAATGGGGCATTATCAGTGTTGTTATGTGCTACAATTTTTAATTTACATCATCACACCGAGGCTTATACAGGTATTACTTTACTTTTACAAGCAAGTGTAAAAAGTTTAACAAAAACTGACCTATCCAAAATAGTTATTATGCATTAAAAAACTAATATAAGTTTTTATAATTTTTATTTTATTCGTGTATGGAATCAAACACTAGACCAAAATTTATGTAATAAAGAAATCCATTATATAAGTGTTATTTTAGCAGCGAAACATAATAAGGTCGTGGTGTGCTATGTAGGAACTTGGGCAGTATACAGACCTGGTAAAGGATCATTTTCCATCGATCA
>NW_020438939.1:1164931-1175076 GCF_000699045.2 Agrilus planipennis
TGTGCTCCTATTGTTATAATGTTGGGATGTATTTTAAATAAACTGCTAAATATATAAAATAAATCTATTTTAAATTGTTTTTCGTAGTCCTTTTCTATAACAAACAAGTATCAATGATAACAATTAATATTTGTAAAGGACAATTTACAATTTTTTGTCATTTGTTTGTTCCTAATTTGATGTGAGTGTTCCGACCCTGGGATATTTTCTGGAAATGGAATGCTACTCATATTGCCATGTTTGAAACAGTTATTAACTAACTATAAGTACGTTTATTTAATAATTTTTAGTATGAAAATCATTTTTTAATCGTTATTTAATTTTTGAAATTACTAGTCCGAATTTTGAAAAACCTCTGTCAAAATTCCATGATGTCTTTTCCTTGTCTTACTTGTTACACGTTTATCGTTATTCTCATAGATACAGAAATATACAGCCAGTTATTCTTATTCGCTTAGATTAATCCATAGACAAGATTTTTGTCTATGAACAAGGTTATTCGTTACATGCAGTTACATGTCATTTGTCAGCAATTCGGCCAAGTGTCAGTAAATTTTATAACACGTGAAATTGTACAATATTTCTATAAAAATAACAGAAAAATTGTAATTGTATTCTTATTACGAATTTTGTTTTGTTAAATTTTGTATAATGGCAGATTTGGATGACTTTTTCGCTAAAAAAGATCGTAAAAAGTCCAAAGGTAAAAAATTTACAACCACAGAAGAAGTAGCTAAAAAGTTAGAGGATACTTCCAAAAAAACCGATAAGCCAACAAAGAAAGAACGCCCTCAAGAGGGCGAAGAAGCTGGTGCTCCAGTCGGGGTGAGTTATATATATATTACCGTTAATTGCAATTTTTTATTAAAAACAAAATGTAGTCGGCCATATTTAATTTTTTTTATCCTTTAGGATCAAGATGAATGGAAAGAATTTGAAGAAGAGAAAAAAGATTATTCTGGTCTTAAAATAGGAAATCTAACTATTAATTCCCAGGAAGGTTCCAGTGGCAATTCAGAGAACACTTCAGAGCAAAGACCTGGTGAAGAGGGAGGTGGTGAATTTGAAAGAAGAACTGGACCATGGAAGCAAATATCTGCTCAACATGCTGAACAAGAAGAAAAAAAAGAGAAGAAACCTGAACCTGTGAGTCAACCAACCCCCACAAGCACCCCAGGTGCTTATGTACCACCTAGTATGAGAAATCAGCCGCCTCAGCAAACACTGCAAACCTCTCGCTTGAAAAGTAAAACAGCCCCTGATATTCATAATGAAGACTTTTTTCCTAGCTTATCAAGTACAAAAACTGATAGAAAGTAAGTATTCATGATGATTTCAAGGCTTAATGATTATAGTTCTTCTCCTAAGACATCATCGAGGGAGGAGAACTGTAAGATTAGTTATGAAGGCTTATATTATATCATAAGTATTTATCTGACCATAACATTACTTACTAAATGTTCATATAACTATTTTCAGAATTCGCAATGAAGGCTCTTTTGAGGTAGTTTCCCATAACAAGTCTAGTTCAATCCGACAAGCTGAACAATCAAAGATTTCCAGTTCTCAAGGACCTAAACTGAACCTTGGTAACCGTTACAATACTCTCAGCAATGACAGCTAGTATTAGAAAAGGAAATAAATTTGCATTAAGATGTGTAGTGTCATGTGGAACAGACTGTTTTTGTTTCTTAACAAATGTTTCTAATTGTGATCATTAGATTATTGGAAAAAGCAGTACTGTTACAATACAAAAAATAAGGTGGAAAAATGTTGAATTTATTTAAACGTAATTTTTTGCTTTCATAATTTTATTTTTTTGTCATTTTGCAACATATTTTGTTATTAAATATAATATTGAAATACATCTTTTGTGACATGATGTTTTCTTTAATAAAGTAATTTTATCATGAAGAAAGAGTTGCATTTTCTTTACTTTCCACTTAAATAATCAAAGCAAAAATCAGGGGCCAACAGTGACCTTTTGGAAAGGGCATTGTACATTGTTAGTATTTAAAATTATCAAAAAGCAATAAACTTTGAACAAAATAAAAAAAGTTAGGTCATTATTGCCAAAAACCGCTCATCTAAATTTTAAACAGCATACCTACGAGTCGCCACTGACTTACATTTCATTTGTTTCTGTTAGCCAGGGTTTAGAAAAAAGGTAAAATTAGACTTACAAGTATCTGTTATTTAATTCAAATCTTCTAAAGTCGATTGTTCACTACAAATGAAGTAATTATGTTTAATTATAATTAATTATTTCCTGCTTATAGTTATAATATTGGTTACGATTGTACCTGCTTACATATTCCAAGCCGTGACTGCCGTTACTTGAATAATTATCATACATTGGATTATTTAGTAATTCTGGTTTAAATCTTTTTATGAAATAAATCCACACATTCATTATTTCGTCATCCCCGTTCAAACTTCGAACATTTCGTTTTTCCCTTTCATAATAATCGGGGTGTTCCTCCAAAATATCCAAATTTTTTAAAACCTTTTCGTCAACTTCGTACACTTCGCCTTTAATAAAAAATCCGTTTCCTGTCGTAAACAAAAAAAAAGGCAAATAATATTTAATGTATCCTTAGAAATATACATATATTTTCACCTGGAGCGTGTAAAATAAATGGAATGTTGTATTTTGTAGCAATAATTAGAGGGTACTTTTCAGTAGTTTCCGCTGTGCATAAGAATTTGTGATATCCACTTTCGTCTTTTGAAAACCAACCATGATTTGGCTCTCCTTTTTTAAGAGTGCCATAAACGAATACTTTTGTAATTTGTGACATAGTTTTAGGTCTCTGTGATCTGGTTATTAAATTTTGAACAAGTCAGCAACTACAAGATTTTTCAGTAGCCTTTTGAAAAGCTTTTAGCTACGCCTATGCTTGATGCAAGCAATACATGTATATGTGTCGTACAACATAGGCATACAACAAAATTAGGCATCTTGTAAAACTTTATGAAAAAGGATTTCAAACATACATCCGATTATCATCCGATACTACTTTGGGGCTTCAAAATGTTTAAACTTTCGTTTTTTTAAAAGAGTGATTGAAGTTATGGGATAGGTTAGAAGTTATTTATCTAGAAGTTTTGAAGTTTCAAGAAAGGCTGTGTAATTTTGGTTAGTTAACGGTCGGTTATTTTAAATCCTTTTTCATAGATTCTAATAATTTTATTATGTATGATTGAAATGAGAATGAAATAAATGTAAATATTTACCCACAAATTATTCCGTTTTCAACAAAGAAAAATAATGATAGAAACGAATGTCCGGTTAAATTTTTTATTTAATTGCATGCAGATTACCATGAAGTTATTAAAACATAAAATCCTAATCGCAATTCATAAGTGTAATAACTAATAAGCCATTATTGGCCGACGATCTCTGACATACCACCACCATCAACAATAAAACATGCTGTGCAGTGGTCGGGTGTGGTGCGATATTTGGATGGTTGATGGTTGTAATAAAATGTATATTTTAAAACAAACCGTATGCCTAATACAACAGTTATAAGACTTTCGCGTAAAATAGGTGAGTTATTTAATAATTTATCATCCGAATGTTTCACATACACTACTGCGCTATTACTTGTTGAATGCATGCTTACGAATTGTTTATAAAAATTTTAAACTATATGTACTTAACAAATATTTAAAACAAGGTAACACTTGTTTTAAATTGTATTTAAATTCTGATTAGATAAAAGTACAAATAGCCTACAAATCAAATAGGTACATTAGATACTATAATTTAATTTAAATGGATTTTCTACTGGTTGATCTATTTTTTCTTAAACTGGAATTTGTCAAAGTTTTACTACTGATTGTATACGTTTTCGTCAACTTATGATAAATTATTTCTATAATTTCCTTTAATTTATCAATGCAATCAGGATATCCTTCTAGCACAATGCTCGAGAGTCCTTCTTCTTTATTTAGTATAATAGTGTCTTGATGAATTAAAGTGTTTATAATATCCTGAATACCATCTTTTGTGATTTTATTATCTACAAACAAATTTTCATGTTTTATTACCACGTTTGATTTAAAAGTTATTTATATACAGTGTTTGTCAAAAAAATAGAACACATTTTAACGTGGGAGACATCTATTATACACTTTACTATCTAAAAACTCATAAAAAATATATTAAACAAGTGGGTAAGACAGAATTATGAACATTAAATTTAAAGAATAATGAATGTGCATATATAACGCCGCTATAAAAACATTAATATATTACATCCAATATTCACTAAAGGTCTTTAACCCTTGTAGGTAATGACTAAATTATTGACGACAAAGTTATACCTAGGTGTGTCCGTAAGATAAGAAAAATATTTGATTGATTAGTGCTATTTTCGTCTTCAAATATAGAGGGTTGGGGAGATTATTGATTATATGAATAACGTGTCTTTTGTACGTAGAAGCACATGTTTAATAACTAGGTACTAAAAATATTTTCTATTTTGTCCATCTGAAGGGACCAGCATTGCTAGAAATTTAATAGTTGTAATTCGAAAATCGTACTCTGCACAGAAAAGCAAATAAATGTGTCTAAACGTCTTCTTATATTTTGTTTTGCTTTGATGTTATTTTAATTTGAAGTTTTAGACAATTTAAAAAAAAAAAAAACCTGTACATCAGAAATTAAGTATTGTAAACGAATTACTTAATCGTAAAAATTGCCCATTTTGTCTAATTTAATAGATATAACTTACCATTTCCGATACAGTAATACTAGTCACACTTGAAATGGACACCGTGTATATATAATTACAGCACCAATACAATTTTAAAAGCAATAAATTGAATACATGTGTCATGCATGTCTATCAATAAAATTAAATCAATACATTTAATTATAAGTAATTATGCTTAAAATAAACTATTTAATTTGTATATTTTGAGTTTAGGTATATTATGTGGAGTACTTACGTACATGATAAATTTAAATGAACAAGGGTGAGATTTCCCGTACAGAATATTTCTAACTCAGATGGTTGGGAATCTTTTACGAAGGGGTGGAGATCTTTTCCTAATAATTTTTCAAATTCGTCGTTCATTCTTTTACTGCTTGAAGGCGTAGAAAATTTTCGACTGCTTGATGCGCTAGTAGGCCGTTTTTTCATTATACTTGAAGACCTACCTAATAATTTTAAATGTTTTGTTTTATTTTTAATTTGATAAATAAAAAAAATAATGATCGATTATTTAACCTTTAATTAATTTGGCAGTGCTATCTTTTAATTTGCTTGCACTTTTTTTTGATCTGCTTGATGTAATTTCGACAGAAGTAGACCCTGGACTTACGAGTCCTTTCAGCAGCTGTAAGTTGGTTTTATTGATTAATTTTTCATGAACATTAATAAATGATGTATGAGTATTCTAGCAATTGGATAATAAATATACTGTGTTGGAAGTTAGAAATAATTTTCGTACATCCGGTTTAAATGATACAAAGAAACCCTACACGAAACTTTTATTAATTAAACGCCTCCTGAATAATAAACAACTGCTGTTCAGTTAATTAAGTTGATGTTTGGCATTTATATTTGGCTTTAGCGGTTTTATTAAGGCCCGGCCATGTGAAATGAAACAAGTAAAAAATAAAATTGTGGTTTGAACTGCATAATTGATATGCATGATGTTTATAAATCAATTTTCTCTAATTTGAACTATCTATATGTAACCAGTTAAGTTCAAGTTTTTATTAAGGAAAGTACTTCGTTTGTGTTGCCTTTTCCTTACGTAACTTTACGATCCACTTTTTTGCTGTCCGTAATATAATATTGAGTTCCCCAGTGAAAATTTATGGTGGTAATAGTGCCGCATAAAAACTCCGCAGAAAATTAAAATTGAAATTCGTACCCCACTCGAGATGGAGAAATTTCAGTTATGAAAAATAATAAGAAATAATGTAAAACTCGAATAGATTCCAGTAATATTATTCGCATCCTAATTACTGTATAGAAAATCTTTTTTACCAAATCTTTTCTTCTTAATAAATAATCAAAAATCCTCTTCCTTCTTATATAAAGTTCGTCTTGTGAAAGAGAAAACTTTTTCAGAGCTTCCATTATCACATTAACTCCTTCGTCAGTTATCCAGTTATCACATAGATTCAAACCTTTCAAATTTCTATTAATTCGTAGCATTTGAGATAAATGCTTTGTACCTTCTGATGATATTTTGTTGCTGGATAGATTTAAATAAATTAGTGGGTGATCGAACACTCGTAATACCTTGGCAATTTTTTCTACACCCCTATCGTCTATTTCACATAATTTCATAGACACGTATTCCAGTTTATTTTTCTTCAAAAGTTGGTGAAATGTTTGAAATTCGTTGGGATTTCCAGCTATACTAAGTTCAGTAATATTAATGTTTTCTTTTAATATTTCTTTTAACAATATAATTTGTTCATGCTTCAAATTGCAAAATTCTAATCTATAATAAATGAAGAAAATTTAATAAAAAATAAATCTCAAAATGTAATGCATAATTAAAAATATTTTTACGTTAATTTATTATTTAAAAAACCATGCTCTGTGCGGTAGTTTTAAGAATGTGGTTCACACCAAAATAATAATTTTTTATTTACTTATTTAAATAAAAATATCCTATCGAAACANAGATAAATATAAAAAAAGAATAAAAAAAAATTGTGTGTATTACTTTTAATATAAAAAGTAAAAGGTAAAAAAGTAAAAAAAATATAGAATCGGCCGGAAATCGAACTTGGACCGCCCGCGTGGTATACGATCATTAGTTATAAACATATACACGGTTAGTGCCTGCCACAAGGATGGCCTGGGGTCGAAACTCGCCGATACAATACTTTTTTTTTGATAAACTAGGCAAAATACAAGTGCGAGATCGAGTAACGAATTCATGAATGAAATGAAAATGAAACACTTACTTCAGAATTGTAACGGAGCTGAAACTTTTTAGTGCTTTACCCAATACTTCTATAAGTTTTGGTTGCAATTTTAAGTATTTGATTATTATTTTTGTAAGATTTGTTTTTGTTTCAGCATTTTCGTATATAGTAAGGATTGTATTGTATATATTAGCTTGAAGTTGAGAGCTTCTTCTTGATTTCCGGCTCTGATTAATAAATAAATTAATTAAAAAATTTCATAAAAAGCGCGATTCTTTCTTCTTAATAAAAGGCTAAGATAATCCTGCAAATAGTTTTAGTATAATAAGAAATGACCTGCTTTAGGGAGCGATACATTTATCGTGAAACGTTACCGGTTTTTCTTTTAGAGATTTATTTAATGGTTCAAACAGATTTTTTTATGAAAAAAAAATAGTTGATTCCCGCGAGCTAATCTTCAAAACGATTGCACCGATTTTGTTCTTTTTTTATTTGAGTCAGGGATCCTCCCTGACGAGAACGAAGTCGCGGGGTAAAAGTTAGTAGGTAATAAAAACATAACAAATAGTTACTGTACAAGGCTTAAATTACTGCCAAAGCTCCTTAAAGATGGTTCATCCTGTAAAGCGGTAAAATTTATGATGTTTGACACGTTTTCTTGATTGCATAATCTTTGAAAATATAAATCGAAATCGTTTTCCCATATTGCGCTGTAAGAAGTTTTGCTTTTAGAACTTTTTGATAGCCTTCCTCTTGAAACCCTGGCACCAGTAATAGACGAAGTGGGTGATTTCACCATTGTTTTTCTAGTTTATTTTGAATAGATGTACATATAACACGTTGACAGTATATATAATATTTATATATTGATGACTCTGTCAAAATAATATTAATTGTAATATACACGGTGTCCCTTACTTTAAAAATCACAATACTTAAACGGAATCACTTTGTATACGTATATATATTTTTTTTTTAGATGAGATGCTATAACTGTTACCTGGATCAAAGCAGGAAAATGTAATTTAGGACAATGTGCTTCGTGATAGTAACAAGCAGAAGTCTACTATGGGTGCTGATAAGCATAGTGGCGATGCTATTAATGCTATCAGCCCTTACGAGCCCTTCATGGATTTTGGCCCCGTTAAAAACGATTACAATCGGAAACCGAACCTTAACTTACAAATCTAGTCTTGGAGTGTACACTCGTTGTAAACCAGTAAAAGAACAGTTCTACTGCAGCACTTTGGCCGTGGAAGGCTTCAGAACGGACTCTAACGTTTTCCCGAATGTCTGGAAAGCTGCAACAATATTTTTAGCCCTTGGTATATATTTTTTAACTTTTTAGAGTAGATAAAATAAAAGCAAACTGATGGTAATACAGCGAATCGGTCATCTCAGGATACCCCGATAGCCACATTTACTTCATATTTACGAAAAATTTACAATTCGTATCATCACGACATGTGTAAAGGTTGCTCACCTTGTGAACGTAAAAATTTGTAACATATTGTCTGCATTTCATGAGTCAAACGAATACTAAACACGAAGACAACTTTTCGTAAATTGAATTACTTTCGTAATTTACGTAAAATAGACATACCATTTAAGACATTGAAATGAAGAAACCTATGAGGCACATATGAGGGCAAGATTTACTGTACTACATGCAGCAATGTTTCTCATCATATTTAGATAAATTTTAACTCATGATATGATGGTAAATAATTGACGGTAAAAAAATTGAAAGGTATATACATATTTGAAAATAATCAATTAATATTTTTTAATCGTACACATCATTTTGCTAAAATGCTTATTTCAAAGTATTTATAATGAATTGTATTTACAATTGTATGTAATATTTTATACAATTCATTATATATTGTTTGAAATAAATTAGCAAACTGTATACAATTAAAATATTTTAATCAATTATTTTCGTATTTATTGGTATTACGTTATACAGTAGCTACATACATATACAAAAAAAATATTGTAGAATTAATGTTTTATATAAATTCCTTTTACATTTTTAAAGTATATTATGAAATTATATGAAACATATTATACCTATGGTTTTAACAAAAAGAATATAAAAATGATTAATTTATAAAAAATATGTTTAAATAAATCTATGTATATATATAAAGGTTATATTAATTTTTGGTATATCATATTCACTGTCACTGTTTTTCTGTGTTCATTTTCTTTGAAGTGATATAAAATTGCCCAAATCTTCTGACAAAACTTACTCCATATTTGACAATGATTTTAACATCTTCTCTTCAAAAGTACGAGGATGTTGTAGTATTATTAATGTTTTCCTGGATTCTGGATTATATGTGGTTGATAATATCCAGCTTCTCTACTGAATATATATTTGTTAGATCTTCATAGACTAGGTCTTGATTACTTGAATTATTAGCTTGCATTAGTGATGCTTTTGAAAAGCTATACTAACGCTTTAACAAAATTCCAGAGTCTTATGTTTAATAATAACTAAAAGAAAAGATTATTTTATAACATGAAGTTATTATTGAGACGATATACCTAATGTATGTATTTTGTAACTCACATTTTTGAAAACTGTAACTTATTGGATAACAACCAACACTTTTTAAATTTCCGTGACAACTTATTGCGTTAAAGTGTAACCGAAAACTGATGACTGAAGAACAAAATTGTCTTTATGTCTGTAAATTCGAGAAATTAACCCGGCGGTCTGTCTGTCGGTTGTTCAAGTCAGACGTTTTATTTTATTTAATTTACCAAAAGTTTACAACAAATTTACAATTTATGTGATGTAAATTTGGTGTAAAGATTTAATAATTAAAATCACTTTTTTTTCTTCATAAATATTATGGCATGTTTATGCAATTTTGTGTATAATCGTAATAATTCATTTTTTTGCATAAACTTTTCTTCATGTAATGTCGTCATCAAATTACAGATAATTTTTGTAAATGTATGAATACATGAAATATCGTTCATATGACGTTATATTGCGCTCATACTTATTTAGAAAGAAATTTAGTAAATATGACAGCTATTTTACGTAAATAGTTTGTCGCAAAAATTCATCAACTGGTTTACTGATTTTTAATTCCTAAATTTGATCATTTATTTACTAGTATATATTTTTATTCATTGAATGTAGAACATATGTTTCAAATTTGATCCAAATTTGTTTTCAAAATCGTCTGATCCATTCATGATCATCACGAGTGGCTATCGGGGT
>NW_020438939.1:1175226-1198688 GCF_000699045.2 Agrilus planipennis
TCATCACCATTCTTGTTTTCATTTTCTACCAAAATATGTCTTGTAGAAGATTTATGCATCTTTTTGTTTTTCCTTTTCTTTTTGGTTTCTGTAGTTGAAAAACTACTATCAGATGCATTATGAATACCTTCTTTATCAGAAATTAGATAATCACTATGATTATCCCCTTTAATAACTTCTTGTGGGGGGTTTTTCTCTAATGTTTCACTTATGTCGTTTTCTTGTTCTTCTGATGATTCGCTAATATCATTTTCTTCATCTAACATTGTTTCTTGCAATATTTGTAAATTTTCTTTATGTTTTTTACTTGCTTCATGGTTTTGGAGTGCTTTTGGAGTTTTAAAAATTTTATTACAGGCGACGCAATATAAACTGTTTTCATCTTCGCTATCTTCTTGATCTTCTTCAGAATCGGATAACTGTTCTCCGAATTGTTCCGCAAGTCGACGCTCAATTTCTTCTAATTCCGACTTTACATTATCAAATTTCGTCCATTCTGCTTGAGTATGATCGTCATGTAATTTTTTGCGCTCTAATCTTTTTTGCTTGCTGATTTGCTCATATTTTTGCCTATTTTCTAATATTTTAGCTTGTATTTTTTTTGCATGTTCTTGGACGCGCTTATCCCTTTTTTTAACAAAAGCTACCAAATTCCTAATTTCATCATTTCGTTCTTTTTTGGCTTGTTGCCGTATTTTTTTATTTTTCTTTTCTGCTATTTTAAAGATTTTTCGGTCTCGAATATCACTGAGGTTGTAAGGATCTAGCCAAACGTAACTCTTTTTTGTACTATAACTCATCCAGTATGCATAAAAAGGCCCCACCACTTCGTCATAATCGCTCTTAGAATCCCCGAATGATGGTATCTGACAAAATTCGTCTTTGTCTTCCATAAATTCTAAGTCTTCTTTAGCAATTTTTTCGAAAACGTTTCTGTAAACAACGTAAAATCCGTTGAGGTCATCCCCGTAGCCCTTGAAACAGGTTGTTGTGAAATACTGAAAGACATCAAGACTGTTATCTTTGAATTCGGAATTTGAACCGCGCAAAATTTGTTCGCGATGGTTGTCATACCACGCCCTCTCTTGTCGATCACTCAATATTTCATACGCCTGCTGCACGAGTTGAAACTCTTCCTTTGCATATTCAGCATTTCCCAAGTTCTTATCAGGATGCCATTTGAGTGCTAATTTTTTATAAGCAGATTTAATTTGAGAATCGTCTGCGTCTTTCGGTATTCCCAAGACGTCGTAATGACACCTCATTTTCTATAGTAAAAACTGCACAATATTAACACACTGTTAGAAAAAATCGACAACCTTTTACGTTTAGAGAAAAAACAAACTTAAGAACATACTGTGAATTATGTTTTCTATATCAATAACTCCATGCAGAACTATAAATTTAAATACTTCGATGCGAAAATGTGTTTGTTTATTTTTATCTTACCGAGTGGTGTCTAAGTTCTCAACATATTCTCGTTTGCCAAACGTGCAACTACTTCTGTGGAACTGTCATTGTTGTCCGTTTCAGTCGTTTAATTGTCAAGTAGAAAAAGTGGATCGACAGATTTTAACAGCTGATATTTGCTGAAAATGGCATTTGTGGTATTGATACATTCTAAATATTTAACCTAGCTGTTAAAATCCGTCCAGCTTTGTAAATTTTCAACTTACAAGTAAGTAAATTTGGTTTGAAACACTTGCGTTTTCCTGTTTTTGTATGCTAATAACTGTCAAAAAGTATGGTTAATGTTTGTCAGTACATCTCCATCAACTGCTACATTTGTATTTTTACCAACTGCTTCAATATTAGCCTAATCATGATTCATTTACATATTTTAAAAGTGTGAAATGTTAACGAAATCGAATTGAGCGAGGTCATATGATTTCTGAATATGTATTTTTTTAATTGACACTAATTTAGCCTAATTAAAGTTATTGTTTATTAATTGATTGTTGGCAAATATTGGCTTGGTTTTTAACCAGTTTAAACCAAAACTTGTGTACAATATTTAAACAGAAAATGTTTTGTAGTTTTTAAAAATGCCTGGAACTAGTCTTGTGGTTCCAGTAGTGTTATGGGGAAAGCATGCTCCAACACATTGTATTTCCTGTATCTACTTATCTAAAGATCAGAAAACATTGGCAACTGGCTGTTATGATGGACAGATATGTCTTTGGTAGGAAGAACATTGTAATATAATGTTTATTTATTTAATAGTTCATTCATTATTTATTTTAGGCAAGTGGACCCAGACACCTTGGAAATCATACCCAGATGTTTATTGGTGGGACATTCTGCACCAGTTTTGTGCATTTCTAAAGCATCTATAATTCAAGATAATAACTTTATAGTGTCTAGTTCTGAGGCAGGGGAAATGTGTACCTGGGATTTAATAGATGGGAAATGCAGAGAGTTAGTTAAACTATCTCAAGTTCACACTAACATTCAGGTAAGGAAATTCGTTTTTTATTATATTTACGTTGGGATTAAGACAATGTTTTCATATGCTAATTGCCCTTGAAATAGTTGGCATGGTATAAGTTGCAAACCACAAAATGAGTCTTAAAAAAAAGTTTTATATGACCTTCTTAAACTGTATCAAATTCATCTTGTGATTTTTCTATCTATATTTTATTTATTGCAATTTTTAAATTAAGTTAATCAGTATGATATGACTATTTTATGTTTCAGGTTTATTATTAAAATATTTTTTACTATTACTGTTAGTTATTTATATCCAAATAATTTACGGAATGTGGATTTGTGCAATAATCATTTGTTAAAAACAAACAGGTTGCTGTTATTGTGCACATTTTGATTGAAAAATGATAAAAAATTTTTACTGTTATTTGAAGGCTGACTGTGTGCATGGTTACTTTACACCAAAAATATATGGACAGATTTCTATTTTTGTATTATACACTTAAATATATATGTATATGGAAACGTAACTTTCACGTTTTTTATTTGAATATATATTCTTTCAGTTTTATTAACTTAAAAGGAAATACATTGAAATAAAAGTAGATTTGCAGCTTCCACTGTTTATTCATTAAGATTAACTATTGTACATTTAACTTGAGTTATTAATAGCTTTCTTCTGTTTGCCCCTTTTCTGTTCTTTGGACAAATATACACTGTGACCTGTCGCTTTGAGATGTTCAAATAATTTATTTTTGGAGGGAAAATTCGATTTACATGATGCGCAACAGTGGTTGGTGTCGATATCGATATTACAGATTGCTTCTTTTTCATTTTTGGGATCTTTTTTCTTATTTGTTTTGTTACTAGATCTTCTTGTGGTTTCTTTGAAAGATTCCTCTAAAGCATTCTTTATCACATTGTGATTATCTTCTGTTGCACGTACGTTTCGATTATCTTCAAATTTTTGTAATGATTTTTTAGGTTTTTTCTTTTGTCTTTTTCCTTTACTGAAACTGTTAAATTCACTATCATCATCAGAAAATTTCCCTATTTCATCCTGTTTTGGTAAAATATCATCACCATTCTTGTTTTCATTTTCTACTAAAATATGTCTTGTAGAAGATTTATGCATCTTTTTGTTTTTCCTTTTCTTTTTGGTTTCTGTAGTTGAAAAACTACTATCAGATGCATTATGAATACCTTCTTTATCAGAAATTAGATAATCACTATGATTATCCCCTTTAATAACTTCTTGTGGGGGGTTTTTCTCTAATGTTTCACTTATGTCGTTTTCTTGTTCTTCTGATGATTCGCTAATATCATTTTCTTCATCTAACATTGTTTCTTGCAATATTTGTAAATTTTCTTTATGTTTTTTACTTGCTTCATGGTTTTGGAGTGCTTTTGGAGTTTTAAAAATTTTATTACAGGCGACGCAATATAAACTGTTTTCATCTTCGCTATCTTCTTGATCTTCTTCAGAATCGGATAACTGTTCTCCGAATTGTTCCGCAAGTCGACGCTCAATTTCTTCTAATTCCGACTTTACATTATCAAATTTCGTCCATTCTGCTTGAGTATGATCGTCATGTAATTTTTTGCGCTCTAATCTTTTTTGCTTGCTGATTTGCTCATATTTTTGCCTATTTTCTAATATTTTAGCTTGTATTTTTTTTGCATGTTCTTGGACGCGCTTATCCCTTTTTTTAACAAAAGCTACCAAATTCCTAATTTCATCATTTCGTTCTTTTTTGGCTTGTTGCCGTATTTTTTTATTTTTCTTTTCTGCTATTTTAAAGATTTTTCGGTCTCGAATATCACTGAGGTTGTAAGGATCTAGCCAAACGTAACTCTTTTTTGTACTATAACTCATCCAGTATGCATAAAAAGGCCCCACCACTTCGTCATAATCGCTCTTAGAATCCCCGAATGATGGTATCTGACAAAATTCGTCTTTGTCTTCCATAAATTCTAAGTCTTCTTTAGCAATTTTTTCGAAAACGTTTCTGTAAACAACGTAAAATCCGTTGAGGTCATCCCCGTAGCCCTTGAAACAGGTTGTTGTGAAATACTGAAAGACATCAAGACTGTTATCTTTGAATTCGGAATTTGAACCGCGCAAAATTTGTTCGCGATGGTTGTCATACCACGCCCTCTCTTGTCGATCACTCAATATTTCATACGCCTGCTGCACGAGTTGAAACTCTTCCTTTGCATATTCAGCATTTCCCAAGTTCTTATCAGGATGCCATTTGAGTGCTAATTTTTTATAAGCAGATTTAATTTGAGAATCGTCTGCGTCTTTCGGTATTCCCAAGACGTCGTAATGACACCTCATTTTCTATAGTAAAAACTGCACAATATTAACACACTGTTAGAAAAAATCGACAACCTTTTACGTTTAGAGAAAAAACAAACTTAAGAACATACTGTGAATTATGTTTTCTATATCAATAACTCCATGCAGAACTATAAATTTAAATACTTCGATGCGAAAATGTGTTTGTTTATTTTTATCTTACCGAGTGGTGTCTAAGTTCTCAACATATTCTCGTTTGCCAAACGTGCAACTACTTCTGTGGAACTGTCATTGTTGTCCGTTTCAGTCGTTTAATTGTCAAGTAGAAAAAGTGGATCGACAGATTTTAACAGCTGATATTTGCTGAAAATGGCATTTGTGGTATTGATACATTCTAAATATTTAACCTAGCTGTTAAAATCCGTCCAGCTTTGTAAATTTTCAACTTACAAGTAAGTAAATTTGGTTTGAAACACTTGCGTTTTCCTGTTTTTGTATGCTAATAACTGTCAAAAAGTATGGTTAATGTTTGTCAGTACATCTCCATCAACTGCTACATTTGTATTTTTACCAACTGCTTCAATATTAGCCTAATCATGATTCATTTACATATTTTAAAAGTGTGAAATGTTAACGAAATCGAATTGAGCGAGGTCATATGATTTCTGAATATGTATTTTTTTAATTGACACTAATTTAGCCTAATTAAAGTTATTGTTTATTAATTGATTGTTGGCAAATATTGGCTTGGTTTTTAACCAGTTTAAACCAAAACTTGTGTACAATATTTAAACAGAAAATGTTTTGTAGTTTTTAAAAATGCCTGGAACTAGTCTTGTGGTTCCAGTAGTGTTATGGGGAAAGCATGCTCCAACACATTGTATTTCCTGTATCTACTTATCTAAAGATCAGAAAACATTGGCAACTGGCTGTTATGATGGACAGATATGTCTTTGGTAGGAAGAACATTGTAATATAATGTTTATTTATTTAATAGTTCATTCATTATTTATTTTAGGCAAGTGGACCCAGACACCTTGGAAATCATACCCAGATGTTTATTGGTGGGACATTCTGCACCAGTTTTGTGCATTTCTAAAGCATCTATAATTCAAGATAATAACTTTATAGTGTCTAGTTCTGAGGCAGGGGAAATGTGTACCTGGGATTTAATAGATGGGAAATGCAGAGAGTTAGTTAAACTATCTCAAGTTCACACTAACATTCAGGTAAGGAAATTCGTTTTTTATTATATTTACGTTGGGATTAAGACAATGTTTTCATATGCTAATTGCCCTTGAAATAGTTGGCATGGTATAAGTTGCAAACCACAAAATGAGTCTTAAAAAAAAGTTTTATATGACCTTCTTAAACTGTATCAAATTCATCTTGTGATTTTTCTATCTATATTTTATTTATTGCAATTTTTAAATTAAGTTAATCAGTATGATATGACTATTTTATGTTTCAGGTTTATTATTAAAATATTTTTTACTATTACTGTTAGTTATTTATATCCAAATAATTTACGGAATGTGGATTTGTGCAATAATCATTTGTTAAAAACAAACAGGTTGCTGTTATTGTGCACATTTTGATTGAAAAATGATAAAAAATTTTTACTGTTATTTGAAGGCTGACTGTGTGCATGTGTAAGAATGGAAATCATTTTTTCTACATATCTTCTACTACTCAATACATAAAAAGTTTATCATAAGTTTTTCCAACTGTAATTTTTGTTGATTTGTTATATTATAAATTTATTATTTTTTATTGAATGGGAAATTAAATTATTTAATATTATTCATTAAGTATATTTGAAAATACAGTCTTTAATGTTCGATAAGTTATCTAGTGAGAACTACTTCATAGTTATTGTTTTTTGTTATAATATATCCTAAAGAAGTACTTAAATTTCTTATCTTAACTTTAACCGACCGAAGTCGCTGTTTGTATTTGTATTTACTACACGTCTGCGTTAAGCCATGTGATTACGTATCTAATTGTGTAAATTTGATACAGTCACGAGGAATAATATGTTTTTATTGGGACACCTAGGTATTATGATTGTAATGTCTGTGATAAGGATGCAAGACATCATAATCTTAGAGTAAAAAAGGATATTAAAACTAAATGTTTTTTGATAAAGCCGAATTTAAGTGTTAATGGAGATACATTTCTTTTAAAATATTTAAAATTTTAATTGATTAGTTGGTTCCATTAATTAATATGTACAGGGTGGCGCAATGTGCTCATTTTTGGGTTCCATATCAATAAGGAAACTTTTATTGTGAATGTAATAAAAAAATTGATTATTTTAGAAATTACTGAAGCTACCGATTTGATTTTTTTAATAATTTATGCAGGTAGACTTTGTAAATTCTATAGGAAAAATGAAAAAGCATTGTGGACGTTTAATCCGAAAGAAAAAACCGTTTTAGTCTCTAGTGGGGTGGGTTAAAACGAAGGATTAATAAACTTTCGAAATAGTTGTAATTAACAACGAATTTAATTGAGCTTTTAATTTTGATAAGTGAATATGTACATATTTCTTTAATTTAATTGTTAAATGAGTGTTCTTTTATATCTTAGGCTTATCACATGACTAACTGCGAGGATGTAAGATTATTTTGTAATGGATATTATCCTGAAGTTATAGTCATGGATCCATTTAGTTTAGAAATATTATTTGTTCTGTCCTCTAAAGTTAATCCCGATTGGATAAGTGCTCTTCACGTAAGTAATCATTAATTTAATTAATTAGATATTAGAACAATATCAAAGAGACTCGCCCCTGTACACCACAGACTTTTCAAAAAAATAATCATGTTTAGCCTGGTTCTGTTGTGAGCATGAGTGGACGAAACATACGTCTATCTTTTTGGAAAAGTTTGTGGTATACAGGAGTTACTCCTTTACCATTTTTTTTTAATTCGATATTAATGAATTCTTTTCTTTTATATCTTTTAAAACTTCCAATACTTTAAAATGATAATTTACATGTAGGTTCTACGACCTGTAAAGCGTAAGGACGACGTTGTACTTGCATTGACAACTACAGGGATGGTCAAAGTGTGGACACTTTTGGGTCACGAAAATAAACATTCAGAACCAATATATGAAAACGAAAGTAAACAAATAAGGTGCTTGAATGCAGTTTGTATGCAATGCTGTGCATACAATCAAAGAACTGTACTTATAGTATGTAGTAAATATTGGCAGATTTATGATGCAGGTAACGAAGCATTTTTATCGTTTCTTTTTCATTATTTTTATCAATGAAGACTATTTTTATTAAGCTTCAGTTTCGTATTAGTAACTTGTTTAACAGGGCATGGAAGTTTCGATGCACTAGTCTGCTACTTCTTTAATTTTTTTTTTTAGGAGATTTTAGTGTATTATGTTCGTATGTAGCCCCGAGGGGGGAAAGATGGATGTCAGGAGATTTTTTGGCCGCAGATCGTATTTTGGTATGGTCTGATGCTGGAAAAGGATATTTGTATAAGTTACCGTCAAAGTAAGCTTCTTATGCGGATTTTACAATTACTTAGATATATTTTATGGTTAAGGGATTACTAAAAGATGCATTTATTAATAATAGGTGTGGGAATTGGTCAAATTACGGGGGGGCACTTTTTCATACAACTAATAAATAATTTGGTAATTAAAGGGTCAAGAGAGCCTCATTCAAATGATTTTACTCAAAACATTCCTCTATTTTTAGTCATGTGGATAGTACAACGATGAATTTTTTCGATGTTCTTGCTCTCTGCACATATGAACACAAGTATGCATTTTTCATTTGATACTACTCATGATCATTTGCAGATACATAAAACTCGCGAAATGCTTGTATGCAAGAATCCAAACTATTTTGCGTAAAATTTTACAAAAATACATCGTCCAATTACCCTGTACTCTTTTTTTTAATGAAAGTCAAACGTCAAGACCTTTTATTCGATATACTTATGGTACCTACATGCACTGCAGCTGCAAACTACCTCAAAATTGCTATTAAGTATTTAGCTATTTAGATGTATGTGTTCTATGTACAAAAGACACACTAAAAACATTAAGGTTTTTCCATTTATCATTTTTATTTAATAAGAAAGAAAACACTTTTTTATGTTTATACACATTTTTTATTTTTAGTTCATGTTTGACATATTCTACTATTATTTTTTTTATTCTATTTGCTTGCAAATATTTATTATTTGCAATTTATGTCATTACAGTTGTCTTTGTATCTACTTTGCTTTTACTGTACGTATACATTAAATTTTTATTCATACGCATATAAGGTATTTGAAGTTGTATAATTATGGATTTTGATTTTAATTGATTTGGCTTTATTTATATTTAATAATTACTTTTTTATTTAATCATTTTTATAGCACATTCATTTGTACTGCTACAGCTATGTAGTAACCATGAAGCATTACTAATATTTTTTTATTTTTTTCCCGGACCAATAGCAAGCTACGTGGCAAGGTTATTAATAGGTCAGATCATCACATTGTTTTTATGTTTGTTATTTGTATTTGTTGCATTACTGTCCATGGTTTATAATGCTATTTTCAAATTATCAAAAAAACAAAAAAACGATAACGCTTTTTCTTGATACTCATTTTCTATTTTTTATTGTAAATCATGGATTAGGCAGTGCCTTTGAGATTGTTAATTTATACTAATATAGAATTCGTTTTTAACTAAAAAAATTATCTCAAATGCAAAAATCGCTTTTTTAACAGTACTTATATACCCTTTCTCTAGCACTATTTTAACTTTTTATGCATCTTCATCTGTTTTGTTCGAATTTTTATAAGCATTTATTTATTCTGTTTATCATAAAGCTGCAAGAATGGTTTGCAATTATTAATTTCAATATTTTTCTTGTTTGTACATGAATTAGCATTGCAATTTTAATATATGAAAAACAATAGATATTTATAATTGCTGTGTACATTAATGTACATTAAAAAAGAAGTTTAAAACTTTTCTGGTGACCTTCTTAAACTGTATCAAATTCATCTTGTGATTTTTCTATCTATATTTTATTTATTGCAATTTTTAAATTAAGTTAATCAGTATGATATGACTATTTTATGTTTCAGGTTTATTATTAAAATATTTTTTACTATTACTGTTAGTTATTTATATCCAAATAATTTACGGAATGTGGATTTGTGCAATAATCATTTGTTAAAAACAAACAGGTTGCTGTTATTGTGCACATTTTGATTGAAAAATGATAAAAAATTTTTACTGTTATTTGAAGGCTGACTGTGTGCATGTGTAAGAATGGAAATCATTTTTTCTACATATCTTCTACTACTCAATACATAAAAAGTTTATCATAAGTTTNAGAATGACTCATGACTTGGAAAAAACTAATTATTATAAACGTGTTTATTTTAATTATTTTTAGTTTGTTAGTTACGTAATTATTAATTATGTTTTTAAAAATATTTCGGAAATTATTTTGGAGTGTTAAGTACAAAATCTTAACGTGGAGTTGTGTATATCTGGTCTTGGCAATCGCTGCTGTTCACTAAGTAAGCCAGTAAGAGCAGCACAGTGCGGTGATATTCAAATATGTAATCGATAAATAGATATATAAGTAATTATTATTATGTATACGTCGGCTAAGTAACTTTTAATGTGGGTAGAGCACACACAAACTATTTTTTTTATGTAGCCTCTGTCTTGTCCTCCTGCAATGAGATTTGTAACAACACAAAGGCAAGGAAAATCGTTTAGGTATTTGCTAAGGGGAGACTCAGAAGGATATGTATTGGTCTGGAACATTCCTGAAATATCTGCAGCGCAATTAGTCGAAATACAAAAGCAAATTCCGCCTCAACCAGTGCAAATGACTGCTACCCTTACTACTAGTCTATCAGAAGCTTGGGCAAATATGAACCCGAATCCTGTAGGAATTTTAGATCAACTCGAAAAAAACGAAAAGGAAGGTAAGCAGAACTAAGCTGTAATAATTACTTGTAGATGCATTGCAAGAAGAGTTTTTATATAAATAACCTTTTTGCAGCATTAAAACTGACTGCAAGTATTTATCTTCCTTTACAAAGCAGGTTGGTTGTGGGCAGGGAAGATGGCAAAATTATCATTGTTCCTGCCACTCAGACGATTATGCTGCAGCTTTTTCATGGAAACCATCAAAATTGTAATGGTAAATAATTAATCACATTCATCAACGCGTTGGGCGCTTATTTTATATTATTTCTAGATTGGCCTCCACATCAAGTTTTATCAGGGCATGATGGAAGGGTGAATTGTCTGTTGTACCCCTACAGGGAACACAGTAGATATGATAAAAATCATCTTGTTTCGGGCGGTGTCGATTTCGCTGTTTGTCTATGGGATTTATATGCTGGGACGCTTTTACATAGATTTTGTGTCCATGCTGGAGAAATTACCCAACTGTTGGTGCCTCCAAATAATTGTAGTGTATGTATCAGACTAGATTACTTCATTTATTATTATTAAGCGGAATCTAGCAGTCTTGATCAGTGGTTAGGACATCGGTTTGATTCAGGATCCGTCTGTCTCTGATCTGATGGTGATTTTAGAGCATTTGCCATATGTATTTTCGTCATTTTATACATGGTGGACCCTCTTAATCTAAACGGACTAACATTTTTACGAGACAACTTTTATTGCTTTTCTTAAGACCGTTGTTTGGCAACGCTAGAAATAATTTAGAAGCTTTTTGTTTTATCGTTCACAGACAAGAATACAGAAATGTATTTGTTCTGTTGCATCGGATCATTCAGTGACTTTGTTAAGTTTAACTGAAAGGAAATGCGTTTGCTTGGCTTCAAGACACTTATTTCCGGTAACAACAATTAAATGGCGACCACTGGACGATTTCATGATAATAGGGTGCCTTGATGGTACTGTCTACATCTGGCAAATGGAAACTGGTCATTTAGATCGAGTTCTTCAAGGTATTTTTGCAATTATGATGTCTTATCATTTAACAAATATGAACAAAAAAAATGTTTGATCTATAGGGGTGGCAGCTGAAGATGTTTTGTATGCCTGTGATGAAAATGAGTCGAATTACAATGTATCTTCTGAAGTAGGGTTAGCCAACCCTGCTATCCATTTCTTTAGGTATTATTTAACTTTGAATTTGTTTTTATTTTTATTTCTATTACTTGTGTTATTTGTTGTAGGGGATTGAGGTATAGAAATTTGTCAGCAATAAGGCATGCAACACAGAGGGGTCTCCATCAGCTTCAACAATTGGGTATACACTCCAATGAAAATGATCCACACATGAAGTTAAATCATAGTTCATCTTTGCTTGTACAAGGCCTCAAGACCAACCCGAAGGGTAGGTAGAAACCTAATGTTATTGTGTTTGTCTCGTCCATGATAAGAAAAGGTTTAATTAAATTTCCTGTTCATTTTCAGATCCCGAAAGTCACATTTTGTTCTTCGATGTGGAAGCATTGATCATCGAGTTACTAAGTGAAGAGTATTCTGCAATGTCTCCTGGTAGTTTGGAGGCAGCTGGTTTGATATCGCAATCTGAATACTTAAAAGTTGCTGCTCTCACACAAAGTGCAAGTCCAGATGCTCACAAAAAAATTGCTGGTAAGCTCAAAAAATTTTTGTTATGAGGTGCAGTTTTATTCTTCTTCTTTAACTGAACTTAATTTAGTGTTGTTTGTAAAGGTGAAAGGCACGACTTAATTGATTACTATAAAAGTTCATTTTTTGATAACATTAAGAATTTATTAATGTCTATTCTGTAACAATTTTTAACTTTTTCAAATTGTCCTTTGTCTGTACTGTCGTATCTATTACGTTTTATTTGCACTTGGAATTTAGTGAGAATTAAAATTTGCAGTAAATTTAGTCTGATAAATTTCATTTCAATGCTGAAGTTTTTTTTATAGTGGCAAATGATGGTTTTATTGTATTTATATTTTAAATGCTAATATTTCGCTTATTTAAGTCGTATTGTTGTTTCTTGCTGCTTCTCTCGGAAGAATTCTTTGGGAAGGTGAAAGATAAGGCGGAAAACATGGAAAGAATAATTAAAGAGAAAGATAAACATGGTAAAATCATATCTTAAGTGGCTTTAATAAGATATGCTTTTTTAATTACATAAAAAATTGCACGATATAAGTATTCAAGATTATATTAATCCTACTAGTTTCAATATAAATATTTATAAAAAGTTGTATGTTAAAATAAAAAAGTATTTTGATTTTTAATATCGAAAACTAAATAAGTTGAAATACATATTTCCAAACGTATTTACAATTACATAAACATTTACGTAGTTATGTTTTTTGCATGAAAAACGCTTTTTGGGGACTAAAATAGAATTAATACTTCATTCTTTTCTGCGACGGTGTATGTGTTTTAGGGATTTTAGCAAAAATGAAAGAAGGTGCTGAAAACATGCAAACAAAAATTCAAGCTAAGGCAGAAAGTGTCCTTAAGCAAGGACTTAACTCATCAAAAGGTAACAAACGCAAAGCAAGTGTGTTGCTAAAACGTTTTATTTATACGTTTATGTTTACTATTTTTCTTCATTTGATTGCTAGATTAAACTTATCTTTATAAGTTCTCTTTGTAATATAATATAGTAAATTAGTAATACTTTGCTTACTAGTTACTTTGATAGCTCATAAATAACGTTATTAATTCTTCATTTTTGGTTTTGGTTTTATGCTTATTTATCTAGCTCTTATATTTTTTCGATTTTTTTTAAATCTATTTTTGTTAATCATGTCTATCTTATTGAAAACACAGACACATTTAATTAATTTTAGATAATAGTGCATCAAATTCGAGGTCTAATAGCAGGCCGACATTGGGTCCTATGGAAACTAGCCATGCCATGGAAATCGCTCAACTTCTGTTGTCGCTTCTCCATGCTTGGGGTATGGATCCCGATTTAGATCGAGTGTGTTTAGTTAAATTAGGACTTTTACGACCCATGGTAGGTACATTCTCGTCAGCCTTTTTAAATGTTTCTTTTTTTAAATTGTTATTGCTAGGTACCAATATCATTTGGCGTTCTTTCGAAAGCGAATTATATGTCTTTCTTTCTTCCTACTTGGACAAATACTATCCCTTTAGACGATGAGCCAGTTCCAGGGGACCTGACAGACATGCACTTGCCCGAAGAATTGATTAAACAAGAGCGTTTAACCAGAATATTTACGTCTAGAACCCATTGGGAACTTAGTACAACTTTAACTAGCAATCATCTGTTGGCCATAATTGCCCTCAGTCATACTCTTATGTCTATGAGTAATGCCACTTTCATTCCTGAACAGGAGAGAAATAGGAAAATGCACAGGTTAGTTTAGGGTAATTTAATTTCGTTTTCTGTAAATATTAACAAGTATTACAATTTACTTTTTAGACAAACTTCGAGGTTACATTGGAGTAAGGCAGATGAAGAACATGAAGAAATGTATACGCAGCAACAGGCTCAAATAAAACAGGGGTGGTCTTTACTTGCCACCTTACATTGTGTTCTTCTTCCAGATAAAGTACGTTGAAAGGTTAATGAGCGAACACACTATACTTATTGTGTTACTGCCTTACTTTTTCGATACAATTGTTAAATCTCTATATTTTATATTATATTTAACAGGTTGTAGCTGCTGGTTCAAAGAACTTCAAAAGGCCGCAGGTGGAAATGATGGCTAAGAGGTGGCAACATCATTGTTTAGAGGTCAGGGAAGCTGCACAAGCATTACTTTTAGCTGAACTTGGACGGTAAACATTATTGTTAGTGTTTTTGAATATTACCATTCCATTGTTTTTTCGCAGGATGGGACCTAAAGGTCGCAAGGCTCTCGTGGATGCGTGGGCCCAATTTCTTCCACTTTATACTCAAACTGAAACGATTAATCAACAAGCTGTCACTCCTCCAATTCAAAATAATGTTAACTCGAATGCAGGAACGGCTGTGAATTCGCCTGACGGACTTGTAATAAATTACTAAATGTTGTAGTAAGCCTGTTTTTTTAAATTTTGTTTCTATCAAAGGATGAAGAGTTTGAGGAAGAAGAAGAAGAACAGGTACGAAAGCCTTCGAGTCTTGCTGAACTGAAGAGAAAACAAACTACAGCGGTTGTTCTATTGGGTGTCATTGGAGCGGAATTTGGCCAGGATATTATTTCAGATCCAAATAAAAAGAAAAGTAACGAAAAGAGAAAAAGCAGCGTGGTTGAAGGTTTTGGTAAGTTAACAAGCATAGGTATCTTATTAAAATAGAGTTAAAATAATTACAAATTGGCTTTTAGGTTTAGGAAATAACAATTTAGCACGTTTAACATCGATGGCTCTTTCGCATCTACTTTTGGCTCCCCCTTCGCCTAAGTTACCAGCCCATACACCGTTAAGAAGGGCAGCCATAGATTTAATAGGCAGAGGTTTTACTGTGTGGGAACCCTACTTAGATATAAGTAAAGTACTTTTAGGTACTTTATATTACATTATTATTTACGTTTACGTTTGTTGATTTATTTTTTAATCGTTTCAGGTCTTCTAGAGTTATGCTGTGATGCCGATAAATTAGTTCCGAGTATGACCTACGGTCTCCCCCTTACCCCTCAAGCTGATTCCTGCCGAACTTCAAGGCATGCCCTCACGCTTATTGCAACAGCTAGGTAAATTAACTTTTTCTTAATCAGTGGTATCCTTAAGTTATTATTGCAATTCGCTACAAAAAAGTTAATAAAAAGTCATCGTTCTGGCGAGACTTCGTCTCACAATTAAAACTAAGTAATTGTACATAAAAATTTTAACAAAAGATTTGGTACATTGGACAATGTAATTGGTCAGTGCTCCAGGTGAAAAATGTTTAAAAATATTTTATTTTTGTTGCAAAAGGTGCCCCAACTAGGGCTTCGAAAAAGGATCGCGTGGGATATCATATAAAATTAGCACTTTCCCAATATTTTTTGCTTTCTGTATAAAGATATAACAGTTTGGAAAATGGTTTTAATTTGTTTTTTTTAGGCCTGCGGCGTTTATTACGACATTGGCAAGGGAAGTTGCTCGTTTTAACACAATGCAGCAGAATGCACAGACTCTGAACGTAAATATACACAGTTTTGTTTTGTACAAAGCAAAACCAGAAATCCTGAGAGGCGTAGAATTATTAATTGAAAAAATGCAAAACGAAATGGCAGATCTTCTAGTTGAGGTATGTACTTCAAATTATAAAGTTTTTACGTTAAAAATTATACTTAGTCATTAAAACATAGTCCTTCAGGGCACAATAATTTTTTGACTGTATTAAATCTGCAACTTTGTGTGCGGTCACAATAATTTTTTCACTGTATTACATCTGCAACTTTGTGTGCGGTCAAGAGCTACTTTTTTTCTTTTTTCCTCTGCGTCTACCATCCACGTTCTGCACTAATATAGTTGTGCTGCAAACATACACTATTAAAACGATGGAGGTATGCCTTTTCCTTTATTTGGATGTGCCGTGGCAAAATTTCAAATTCAGTTATATTTTATCTCGTTTAAACTTTCTTCTATGCATTCTTTTTATTCTCGCAGCTTTCTTCAAGGTCACATCTCTAACCGTTTGAATCGAGTAATATTTTTTTTTAAATTTTAAAATTAACCATCTAAAAGCACAAAAGTAATTTCTTTTTGTTAACCCTTAACTGTTGTTTCTTTTATGTCTCTATCGCTTTTTCTATTCTCAATTATTTGATTTCCTAAATATTGATATTTGTCCACTCTTCAGTCAATATTGCGTCCATTTTATTTAACGATGTTTCTTACACGCAGGCTGCTGATACTGTTATAAATTTAAGTGTTCTAATCTTCTTTAATTTTTTATTTTAGGTGATGGACATAATATTGCACTGCCTAGATCCTGGTCAGCTTAAAGCCAAAGGATTACAAGAAGTGTTTCCTGCTATATGTCGTTTTACACAAGTGTCCCACTGTCCGGCTACGAGAAGGATAGCAGTTNGTTGTATTTGCTGTCGATTTTTAATTAGTGTTTATCATCATGTTGTGTAATTATTAAATCAGGGAAGTTCCAATAAAATATTGCTATTTATCTGTTTGTTTGCTTATTCTAAATAAACAATTTGTTTAAAACAAGTAAAAGTGCTTTGTTAAACCCAATAATAACGTTATCACCATCTGTAGAGTCGTCAGTCTCTAAAGTTAGAATACCCTACATCCTTAATTTTTGCAAACACTAATATAATGTTGGTATTACCCTGCTCCTCTTTACTCCTGTTTCTGGTTCTAATGTCTTGTACTAGTCGTTCATGAATCAGAAAGTCTCTTACTGTCCTATCTCTGCCTTGTACTCTTTATTTTATTCCTACCCTTTTCAATATCGATTTATTTCTAACTCTTTCTCTCCTCGGTCGTATTCGTCATCCTGTTGTTTGTAATGCTACATTTCAAACGTTTCTAACTTTTGCTATTCCGCCGCGTTGACTGTCCAGATCGTTGTGGCTAATGATACCCCAAATAAAATCCCTAACATAAATAAATAAGACAGACCTATACAATTTCGACAAAGAAGAAGGATGGATATACAATTTTCAGTGGTCTTAAAAAAATTTGATTGATGTTAGTATTGTAATTTTGATAGTTTGGAGTGACAAACGAAATAAAATTTTTCGTTCTTTATTCAAAAATATTTGATTCAACACAGTTTGTGCGAAATTTTCAATTCATGTTTTTAATTTTGTTTTATAATTACTGGTTAATTTCCTCAAAATAAATATATTTTTGGGTAATAAATATCGGGTTTTGGGTTGATGGATGGATTTGGCAGAAACTAGGGGGCCACCGTCGATAGCGGGGCCCAGGGCACTTACTCAGAGTGTCTAATGGAAAAGAGGGGCCTGCTAGAGGAGTTCTGATAATTTTAACGCCATAAGTAATTTGTCAAAAGTTCGTCAACTGGACGGTTAGGTACAGATAGTCAAAGGTCACGTAAATTTTTTTTCCAAAGTGTTCGTTTTCACACCACCTTGGAGGTAGAACTCAAGGGGCATTTAAATATTCACAGTCACAAATTATTAGGCTTTTACTTAAATTAGGTAACTTAATCAATGTAAAATAACTTTAAATTTTTTTACAATAACAATTTTGAATTTATTCGTCTATCTTTTAATAGACTAGAGCTGTATAACAGAGAAACAGTAGAATTATTCCTACAGGTCTTTACCCAATCTTCTTATTTATAAAATATGCTTTCAAAAATATGAGAGCATTTATTGCAGCATCTGATAGAAGGGACTTGAACCTTGACGAAACTCTTGTACAAACTAGAGTGGATGGATCAGCTTGCGAGTTTCATAGGTTCAGCTATAATTGGGGGGTTCTTAAAGAGAAACCAGACTAAGACAAGTCCCTGAAAAAGGGTGCAGCTCTTTCAGTACTCAGGGTGACAGAGATCACGAGGATTGGTATGGCACTTTGATGCACAATACTGCGATGTGGAAGGCAACGGAAATCCACCTCATTATGATATCCCAAGTAAAACACACCAAGCTAAAACGATGGCGACCTCTGGGGTAAAGCACTCCGGATGTAAACTAGTCCCCCATTCGTATGTCCGTGCGGGGGATGTCATCAATAAGTTCTATAGGGGTAGGTGTAATAGTTGGAGCGTGGAATGTTAGGACAATGAGGCAAGTAGGAAAATTTAAAAATAGTTAAGGATGTGGGTTGTTCGAATTTTTTCCCTAAAATTCGAACAACCCACATCCTTGCTAAGATTAGTTCAAGACAGGAATTAGTGGAGGTGCGTGTCTAACTACTCATAAAACTACTCATCGTTTTTGAGTTTTCTTTTTATTCTTGTATTTTTAAGATTTCTCGAGTTTTATACCCTTTTTTTAAGTCTAGGGTAAGGCCAAATTTCACGGGAATTTTCTCTTCAAGAATTATACAGAAATCTTGGTCGTATCTTAATCCTTAGTCAAACGCTTTCAGAGATTTTATTATAAAATGACTGACGTAATCTTTTTTGAATCTCCAATTAAGCGCTCGCGAGCACAAAAGTNTAGTTACTTTGATAGCTCATAAATAACGTTATTAATTCTTCATTTTTGGTTTTGGTTTTATGCTTATTTATCTAGCTCTTATATTTTTTCGATTTTTTTTAAATCTATTTTTGTTAATCATGTCTATCTTATTGAAAACACAGACACATTTAATTAATTTTAGATAATAGTGCATCAAATTCGAGGTCTAATAGCAGGCCGACATTGGGTCCTATGGAAACTAGCCATGCCATGGAAATCGCTCAACTTCTGTTGTCGCTTCTCCATGCTTGGGGTATGGATCCCGATTTAGATCGAGTGTGTTTAGTTAAATTAGGACTTTTACGACCCATGGTAGGTACATTCTCGTCAGCCTTTTTAAATGTTTCTTTTTTTAAATTGTTATTGCTAGGTACCAATATCATTTGGCGTTCTTTCGAAAGCGAATTATATGTCTTTCTTTCTTCCTACTTGGACAAATACTATCCCTTTAGACGATGAGCCAGTTCCAGGGGACCTGACAGACATGCACTTGCCCGAAGAATTGATTAAACAAGAGCGTTTAACCAGAATATTTACGTCTAGAACCCATTGGGAACTTAGTACAACTTTAACTAGCAATCATCTGTTGGCCATAATTGCCCTCAGTCATACTCTTATGTCTATGAGTAATGCCACTTTCATTCCTGAACAGGAGAGAAATAGGAAAATGCACAGGTTAGTTTAGGGTAATTTAATTTCGTTTTCTGTAAATATTAACAAGTATTACAATTTACTTTTTAGACAAACTTCGAGGTTACATTGGAGTAAGGCAGATGAAGAACATGAAGAAATGTATACGCAGCAACAGGCTCAAATAAAACAGGGGTGGTCTTTACTTGCCACCTTACATTGTGTTCTTCTTCCAGATAAAGTACGTTGAAAGGTTAATGAGCGAACACACTATACTTATTGTGTTACTGCCTTACTTTTTCGATACAATTGTTAAATCTCTATATTTTATATTATATTTAACAGGTTGTAGCTGCTGGTTCAAAGAACTTCAAAAGGCCGCAGGTGGAAATGATGGCTAAGAGGTGGCAACATCATTGTTTAGAGGTCAGGGAAGCTGCACAAGCATTACTTTTAGCTGAACTTGGACGGTAAACATTATTGTTAGTGTTTTTGAATATTACCATTCCATTGTTTTTTCGCAGGATGGGACCTAAAGGTCGCAAGGCTCTCGTGGATGCGTGGGCCCAATTTCTTCCACTTTATACTCAAACTGAAACGATTAATCAACAAGCTGTCACTCCTCCAATTCAAAATAATGTTAACTCGAATGCAGGAACGGCTGTGAATTCGCCTGACGGACTTGTAATAAATTACTAAATGTTGTAGTAAGCCTGTTTTTTTAAATTTTGTTTCTATCAAAGGATGAAGAGTTTGAGGAAGAAGAAGAAGAACAGGTACGAAAGCCTTCGAGTCTTGCTGAACTGAAGAGAAAACAAACTACAGCGGTTGTTCTATTGGGTGTCATTGGAGCGGAATTTGGCCAGGATATTATTTCAGATCCAAATAAAAAGAAAAGTAACGAAAAGAGAAAAAGCAGCGTGGTTGAAGGTTTTGGTAAGTTAACAAGCATAGGTATCTTATTAAAATAGAGTTAAAATAATTACAAATTGGCTTTTAGGTTTAGGAAATAACAATTTAGCACGTTTAACATCGATGGCTCTTTCGCATCTACTTTTGGCTCCCCCTTCGCCTAAGTTACCAGCCCATACACCGTTAAGAAGGGCAGCCATAGATTTAATAGGCAGAGGTTTTACTGTGTGGGAACCCTACTTAGATATAAGTAAAGTACTTTTAGGTACTTTATATTACATTATTATTTACGTTTACGTTTGTTGATTTATTTTTTAATCGTTTCAGGTCTTCTAGAGTTATGCTGTGATGCCGATAAATTAGTTCCGAGTATGACCTACGGTCTCCCCCTTACCCCTCAAGCTGATTCCTGCCGAACTTCAAGGCATGCCCTCACGCTTATTGCAACAGCTAGGTAAATTAACTTTTTCTTAATCAGTGGTATCCTTAAGTTATTATTGCAATTCGCTACAAAAAAGTTAATAAAAAGTCATCGTTCTGGCGAGACTTCGTCTCACAATTAAAACTAAGTAATTGTACATAAAAATTTTAACAAAAGATTTGGTACATTGGACAATGTAATTGGTCAGTGCTCCAGGTGAAAAATGTTTAAAAATATTTTATTTTTGTTGCAAAAGGTGCCCCAACTAGGGCTTCGAAAAAGGATCGCGTGGGATATCATATAAAATTAGCACTTTCCCAATATTTTTTGCTTTCTGTATAAAGATATAACAGTTTGGAAAATGGTTTTAATTTGTTTTTTTTAGGCCTGCGGCGTTTATTACGACATTGGCAAGGGAAGTTGCTCGTTTTAACACAATGCAGCAGAATGCACAGACTCTGAACGTAAATATACACAGTTTTGTTTTGTACAAAGCAAAACCAGAAATCCTGAGAGGCGTAGAATTATTAATTGAAAAAATGCAAAACGAAATGGCAGATCTTCTAGTTGAGGTATGTACTTCAAATTATAAAGTTTTTACGTTAAAAATTATACTTAGTCATTAAAACATAGTCCTTCAGGGCACAATAATTTTTTGACTGTATTAAATCTGCAACTTTGTGTGCGGTCACAATAATTTTTTCACTGTATTACATCTGCAACTTTGTGTGCGGTCAAGAGCTACTTTTTTTCTTTTTTCCTCTGCGTCTACCATCCACGTTCTGCACTAATATAGTTGTGCTGCAAACATACACTATTAAAACGATGGAGGTATGCCTTTTCCTTTATTTGGATGTGCCGTGGCAAAATTTCAAATTCAGTTATATTTTATCTCGTTTAAACTTTCTTCTATGCATTCTTTTTATTCTCGCAGCTTTCTTCAAGGTCACATCTCTAACCGTTTGAATCGAGTAATATTTTTTTTTAAATTTTAAAATTAACCATCTAAAAGCACAAAAGTAATTTCTTTTTGTTAACCCTTAACTGTTGTTTCTTTTATGTCTCTATCGCTTTTTCTATTCTCAATTATTTGATTTCCTAAATATTGATATTTGTCCACTCTTCAGTCAATATTGCGTCCATTTTATTTAACGATGTTTCTTACACGCAGGCTGCTGATACTGTTATAAATTTAAGTGTTCTAATCTTCTTTAATTTTTTATTTTAGGTGATGGACATAATATTGCACTGCCTAGATCCTGGTCAGCTTAAAGCCAAAGGATTACAAGAAGTGTTTCCTGCTATATGTCGTTTTACACAAGTGTCCCACTGTCCGGCTACGAGAAGGATAGCAGTTGGATCGACAAACGGTACCCTGACCATTTACGAGTTACGACAGGGAAAATGTAGTACAATCAATGCACATTCCGCTCCAGTTACTGCCTGCGCTTTTAGTCACGACGGAAAAACGCTGGTCAGTTACGCATGCGGGGAAAATAGGCTCAATTTCTGGCAAACAAGTTCTGGTAAGTCCATCTCTCCACTATATATAGGCACATAAAAGTATGCTAGGTAAGAATTTAGCGTAACCAATGGCGGTTTGTGCTTTTGAAAAAGAAACTTACTATCAGGTGTAGTATGCCCTCGAATGTCTCGTAGAATATGTGAAGTATACTAATAATGAATAACGTCCACGTTTAAAGAGTATGCAGGTGCAATAAATCTTCCGCAATATTTTCTCTATTTGGAGTCGATGAGGAGCGCTAAGCCTGTAAATTTGTTATGACAACTCGCGTGCACTGGCAAAGATGTGGCGGCCACGGGACTAGCTCTTCTCTTGGCGTTTTATTATAAATATTAAGATAATTGCAAGATCTGTTTAAAATATTAGAAGGTGGAAATTTTGTGTTTGGTTAAATATTCATTGTAAATTTTAATGTCCACAAAATAAAGGTTGAAGTAATTGACTATTACATACAAAAGTATGTATATGAAAGGAAACATATAAAACGATTATTTTTCAAAGGTATGTTTGGTTTGGGTTCATCACAAACACGGTGCATAAAATCGTACAGTACCGCCCCGATTGCTGACGTGGCTCGTTTAAACCCCATGAGACTGGCAAGACTGAGGTGGATTAATAATAGGACTGTGACGTTAATGTTGGCAGATGGTTCAGAGACTCGTTTTAATATATAAGGGTAAATAATAAACCAAACACATTAATTACATATGTATAAACGAAATGAAGAAAAAGGAAATAAAAGAATTAAACAGTTATTATTTATTTCGGATGTATGGACGAAATAAATAATAGAACAATAATGGGTAATAATCGTAATAAAGGAAGTGTTGAATCTCCTCCTGCTATTACTTACTATTCCCTCTTTGGCTGATTTATAAATCTTTACTATACACTTGTACATGTTATTCGAGTTCTCCTTTTGATGTTGTAATTATTGTAGTATGTATTAGGACTGTTCATGAGTAATTGTTACATACTTTTTAAAAACCCTTTTTGGTCTCTTGCAGCTCCTACTCAATTTAAAATATAATACAATATTTTTATAGATTTATTTCATTTACATTAATTAAAAAAAATTTGAGAAAAATTTAAAAACAGAGAAACCAATTTTCAAACGTTTCAATTTTTGAAAGCCACTGTTGCCTTACTTATTAATTAAATAAATATATA